>NC_061870.1:12012522-12195022 GCF_907164915.1 Impatiens glandulifera
TATTTTTAAAAAATATACTTTGGCTATTTGAAAAAGTTTATTGATAACATTATTTTCTATTTTAGTAGTACATGTGTCCTAAACAAGGATAGTTTTAGATGTGATAAATAATTGTACGAAATTATTAAAAGAGTGTACCTGTTATATTTATATCAAGTTTAACAAAACCTGAAAATGTAAGAGAAAGGTATTAGAATTTAAAAATAAATTCAAATAGGGTCTTAGTTGAAAATATTTGTTTTTAGGAGACATCCCAGGAATATTTTATTTTCTTACTTCAAGAAACCATTAAAAAATGGAGCGGAGTTCCCGAAATTATAAAAATAAATTGGGTTTTGAAAAGTATGACCTATCAGGCCTTAGGATCTAAATCTTACGGCTTGGGTCCATGTAGATCGATATGGGCTCGATCGGGCTCGGAAAGCACGGTACCAGACTCATGTTACTTGATTAGGGTCCTAGGTCTTAGGTTAAGGTCTTATGTCTAAGGTTAGTGTTAAGTCTACCGGTCATGTGTCAAGTTAAGTCTTGGTCCTAGGTCTATGGTTAGGGTTATGTTTATCGGTCCTAGGTCAAGTTAAGGCTCGGTCCTAGGGTTAGAAACATTGATCCTAGTCTAAGAGGTGGGCTCGGTCCTAGGGTTGGAAACATCGTTCCTAGGTTAATAGGAGGGTTCAGTTCTAGGTTTAGAAATTTTCGCCCTAGGATAAGAGAAGGGCTCAGTCCTAAGTTAAAAACATGGTTGGAATCCGCAGTCCTAGGATAAAACCATCGGTCGTGGGGCTTTGTCCTTCTTGAAGAACACTGGTACTAATCCTCAGTCGGAGTTGAAGAATATCGGTCCCAATCTTCGGTTGGAGCTGAAGAACAATGGTCCTAATCCTCGGTCGGAGGTTAAATTTTCCGGTCCAGATTTTGACCCGGGTTTGTTTTCTCGGTCACGGATGAAGAACCGAGGATTCCGGTATTAGGTTAAAGTCTTAGGACCGAGGTGTTCTTATTTTGGTCAAATTTTTAAAAGACTATAACTTTTGATTCAAATAATGGAATCATGATCTGTAACCTACAACTTGTTCATATGATCATGAAAAACAAAATCCCTAACATAAATCACAATTTTTGGATATTTACAAAGATCAATTTCAAAATACCATTATAGTTCAAATCTTGGATTTTTAAAATTAGGTCATTTCAATGCCTGATTTTTGTTCCATTAGTTTTGAAATGATAAATATATAATTGATAACAACCAAAACAAGAACGTCTTTCAAACATCAAAACAGTTTTTGAAGATGAATCAAAATTTAATTTTTTTTAAAAACACAGTTTGATCAAACATGAACAAAATTATGTTACAGTTGTTTGGAAATCATCATAACACATTGACAAAAATGTATATCTATAAATTGAATAAAAAAAATCATATTAAACTCAAGAACACAAGATTTCAAAAATCCAGATTTTGAACTTAAATTTTATAAAACGCAGTTTGATCAAACTTGATCAAATCGTTATTACAGTTTCTTGGAAATTATCCTAACACATCAACAAACATGTATAGCAATTACTTGAATAAAAAAAATCATATTAAACTCAAAAATACCAAATTTTAAAAAATTCAGTTTTCAAACTAAATTTTTCAAAAATTATTTATTAAAATTGATTAGTTCTGTTTTCTTTCAACAAAAAGTTCATACATGATATGTAGAATAATTCTAAACAAAGAATCACATAATTAAACTTCAGAACAGATCAAACCCGATCAAAGAAGAAAATATGAAAAAAAAAATTAAAATTACAAATTGATATATATGAGTTCTAGATTCATACCAATACTTGGAGAACACTCCCAATGTATGTTGGAAGCTATCCAAAAGCCTAGATCGAAGAAGGAGTCACTGGAAAAGATTTTGACAAAAAAAGGTTCTTGATTGATTCTTCAATCTTTGATTCAAGTTGTATTGCTGTGTAATTTTTAAATGATCTACTATAGAAAAAACTATATAGTATTTATACTGCTTCAAGGTCGGTTGAGGTAAGCCAATTCAAGTCGGATTTGATGATCTCCGATCTTATCCCTAGTTCTTATCCTAAGTGTGGAAGCCTAGTTTTGGATAAGGTAAGTATAATAGGTTGAGTGCTATTGTAGGCAATAACGAGATGGAGATAAGGGAAAAAGAATCAGCGGATAAGGTGGAGAAATGACCCTGGTAACCCTTCTGGAAGAATCGCATTGGCGATGATTACGAATCTGGCGATCGATTGGACTTGAGAAAAAGACGATGCGAAACGGCGTTGTTTCGTGTAATGAGAGTTGTTTCGTGTAATGAGACGCGAGATTCCGTCGTGATTAACTCCTTTGACCAACAGGCGTTAGCCAACCCATTAATTCTTCTAGTATGGGAGGGGACGTGTGGCTTTGTTTTATCTCACTACATGAGAGCGTCTAGGCTGTTGGATGAAGCGTGGGGGCGCTCATATGTGGTCCATGTCTCTACTGCAAAAATTAAAAATAAATCATGTTACACTTGATTATCAAATTTGTTTACTTTTTATAAAAAAAAGTTATATAAAATCGATTTGTAATCATTTTTTACGTTTTTCTTCACTAAAGATTTCACAAAAAAATATTTATATAATCATAATAAAAATTATGATCATATTTTATTCCTTAGATATTTTTGGGAGTTTTTTAGGTATTTATTTAATTTGTTTAAGTCATAAATTAAACATAATTCATGATTAATTCACAATTAATGATTTGTAACCTCTTATTTGGTCCAATTTGATTAAAATATATACAATATTTTATCCTTAAATTATTTTTGGAATTTCTAAAATTTAATTATCACAATAATTAACTCTTAACTAGGGTTTAATTCCTAGTTTGAGTTATTTTGGATATAAAAATTCAATATATTATTTTAACATTATTAAAAATAATATTATTATTTAAAAGTTAAGGTAGGTCAAACTTGGTACAATAATAAAAAGAACTATTTCTCATTGAAGAAAACAATCATTATTTAAAAAAAATTAAGTTATAGAAATAAATAGTTATTTTCTTGAAACAATTAAAGGATTAAACGATTTTTTTATTTTTTTATTTTTTTATTATTTTTTTTATTTTTTTAACGATTAAATACTTATAGAAATAAATATTTTTATTTTTTTTTATTAATTTTAATAGTATTAAAAACTTATAACTAATTAAACGATTTTTTAAATATTTATAAATGAACAGTAATATAATTATATTAACTTGATACAATAAATTATTCTCTTCAAAAAATAAACAATACATAAAATATATATATAATCTTTAATTAATGTTTGAGATTAAAAAAAATATCCTATAGGGTTATATTTCTTTTTAAACTAGGTTACTCATTAAAATATAAATCTTAAATCATATAGTTCAACTTAAATATAAATCCAAATCATATTTTAGGAAAATCTTAATGATCCATATTTGGTGAGATTTAAGTATACTATTATTAAATTAATATAGTAAGTGAAATATATAATTATTAAAAGAATTTATATAATAAATTTTACTTATATATTTTTAATAAATTTATATTATTAATTTATTAATAATAGATTCATAAAATATCATAACTTTGTACATAAATATAATTATTGGATCTTTACAAAGATCAAATTCAAAATACCATTTATAGTTCAAATATTGGGTATTTTTAAATCAAGAAATTTCAAGACCTGATTTTTGTTCTATTAGATTTGAAATGATGAATATAATTGAACACAACAAAAACAAGAACATCATTCAAACATTAAAACAATTTTTGAAGATTAATCAAAATCCAATTTTATTTATAAACACAGTTTGATCAAGCATGAACAAAATGATTTTACAGTTGATTGTAAATCATCATAACACATTAACAAATATGTATAGCAACTAACCGAATCAAAAAATTCAGACTAAACTCAAGAACACAAGATTTCAAAAATCCATGTTTTAAGCCTAAATTTTATAAATCACATTTCGATCAAACATTGTTACAGTTGCTTGAAAATCATCCTAACACATCAACAAACATGTATAACAACTAATTGAATCAAAAAATTCAGATTAAACTAAAAAATATCAAAATTTTAAAAAATCTTATTTTCAAACTAAATTTTTCAAAAAATATTTATCAAAATTTATTTGTTTTGTTTTATTTCAAAAAAAGTTCTGTTAACATGATATATATAGAATAATTCTAAACAAATAAATCACATAATGAAACTTAAGCACAAATCAAACAAGAAAATGTGAAAATATTCAAAATTTTCAATTATATATATATATATATATATGAGTTCTAAATTCATACAAACATTTTTAGAACACTCCAAAGGTATGTTGGAAGATATCCAAAAGCCTGGATCGATAAAGGAGTCGCATGAAAAGGTTTTGACAAAACACGGTTCATGACTGATTCTTCAATCTTATATTCAGGTCGTATTGTTGTGTAATTGTTTAATGATCTATATAGAAAGAATTATTTAGTATTTATATTGCTTTAAGGTCGGTTGAGATAAGCCAATTCAAGTCGGATTGGATGATCTCAGGTCTTATCCCTAGTTCTTATCCTAAACGTGGATACCAAGTTTTAGGATTAGGTAAGGTTAATAGGTTGAGGGTAATTGTAGGGAATGGCAAAGTGGAGATAAAGGCGAAAGAATCAGCGAATAAGATGAAGAAATGACCCCAGTAACCTTCATGGAAGAATCGCGTCGGTGATGATTGCGAATCTGGCAATCTGTTGGCCTAGAAAAGAAGACAATGCGAAACGATGTCATTTCGTGTATCGAGACGTAGGATTCCGTTGCGTTTCGTCCGCGGTCAGCTCCTTTGACCAACCGGCGTTAGCCATGC
The DNA here is from genome assembly GCF_907164915.1 of Impatiens glandulifera. Classification (NCBI taxonomy): domain Eukaryota; kingdom Viridiplantae; phylum Streptophyta; class Magnoliopsida; order Ericales; family Balsaminaceae; genus Impatiens; species Impatiens glandulifera. Next base: position 12,017,414 of record NC_061870.1, read on the forward strand.
TGTTAGTTGTTCTAGTGTGGGCGGGCACGCGTGACTTTGTTGCATCCGACTGCATGAGAGCGTCTAGGATGTTAGATGAAGCCTGGAGGCGCTCATCTGATGGTCCATGTCTCTACTGCAAAATTAAAAATAATCCGGTTACACCGGATTATTAGATTTATTTATTTTTTATAAAAAAAAGTTATTTAAAATCTATTTTTAATCATCTTTTACGTTTTTCTTCACAAAAAAAATCACAAAAAAATATTTATATAATCCTAATAAAAATTATGATCATATTTTATTTTTTGGGAATTTTTAGGGTATTTATTTAATTTGTATAAGTCATAAATTAAATATAATTAATGATTAAATCACAATTAAATATGTATAAACCCTTCATTGGTTAATTTAAGTAAAATAAATACAATATTTTATTCACAAATTATTTTTGGAATTTTGAAAAACAAATTATTAATTAGAGTTTAATTATCAAAATAATTAACTCTTAATTAGATTTTAATTCTTTTTTGAGTTATTTTGAATACAATATCTCAACATAATAATTCAATATTATTAAAAATAATAATATTATTTAAAAATTAGAGTAAGTCAAATATTTATACTAAAAATTTTGTTTTATTTAATTTATAGACAATTAATAGGTAAAAAAACACTTCATTTCTATACTTATACTATCATATTGTTCCATTTTGAATTTATTTTATTAATTTTAATAGTATTGTAAAATTATAAATAACTAAACCATTTTTTTAATATTTATATATATGAACAGTAATATAATCAAATTAACTTGATACAATAATAAAAAGAACTATTTCTTATTGAAGAAAACAAACATTACATAAAAAAAAAGTTTTAGAAATAAATAGTTTTGACCATATTTATAATGTCTATGAAGTTGATTACATTGATTGTATACGAAATATAGACTTAATTGGATTTTGGATATACAATTTTCTCAAATCAATTATCTAATGCAATCTTTATAATTAGGGTTATATATAATATTTATACGGAACATTAAGTTAAACATTATTTTTAATTTTTTCAATAAATATTTATTTCTTTAAATAACTTTAATATTGAATTAACTAAAAGTCTAACTATAATCATAAACTAAGTAAGAATTAAAATATAAAAAATTAAATAAGAAATAAATCCATCTAAATTTTGAATGGAACCAATTTAAAAACAGAATTTAAGTCGACATATCTTAAATAGTGGTTTAATGGAGAAATAAAAATTATTGTCAAAATACTAATAAGATATGAATGCAAAACAAGACTTTACAATATTTAATCATTAATTAATGTTTGAGATTAAAATAAAAAATTAAATATATAAATTAATTCAATCATTTTAACGTGATTATATATTAAGTAAAATAAATTTATATTTTTTAATAATATATAATCATTTTTATCATTTATATTAAAAACTTTATTTCACTTTAAATAAATATATAATATTTACATTTGAAATTTTATATCTTTATTAATTCTTATTCATTCATTGATCTTTAAATGATTCTTATAATTCACAATAAAATAAAGATAAATAAAAATATAAATTTAAACTAATTTAAAATTTTGTATGAATAATATTAATATTAATTTTTTTTTATTATGTTCTACCTTTTAATGTGTTATTATTTAAACTTGTACAATTTTCTTGGTCATGTGTAACCATGTAAATACCTGTCATTTTTTAATAAATAAGAATTAAAAATTTTATAATATTGAAAGATAAATTAACAATCATATTTATTGTCTATATAATTCATTTTTCATAGAAATCAATATAAGTAAAAGAGCCATTAAAATTATTCATTTTTTAAAATTAAAACAAACTATTACGTGTCATATTTGTTAGGTAAACGATTAAAAATTTAAATTATGTCTAGAAAACCAGCTCTCATATTAAATGATAAAACAAATTAAAAGCTTTAAAAGATAAGATATTTAACCAAAATTTAATGTTAAATCAAAATTCATATATAGCCCTACAAAAATATACACTATTAAAAATCAAACATATTTAATTATTAAATTTGAATAAATTTACATATTAAATAATTAATTAACAATAGAGATATAATTAAAAATATACCAAAAATTATTGAATTTATACTTATAAAATTTCATAAATATATATAATTAGATAAATTAAATCATATAGAAGGAAGAAGTATATATATGAAATAAGTAAACAAAATAATAGAAAATGAATTATTTTCTTGTCCGTAGTTATCAAATTAAATTTTTATAACTTATTATTCAATGTAAAGTTAGATGTTTGATTTACATATACAAACAAATTAATTAGTAGAATATTTTAAGGTAATTTTAATAAAAATGGTGATGATCTCTTTATTATATATATAATAAGTAAAAAAATATAATTATTTAAAGAAGATATTATGAAAAAATATTATTAATAAATGTAATAACAAAAATGTAATTTTTTATTTAAGAGATTATAACATAAATGATTAAAGAAAAATTTATGATGATATTTTATTAATAAATTGAATAAAAAATATAATCCTATATTAAATTATTATTACCATTTTTATGTTTTAAAAATTAAATTAATTTTTATATTTAGTTGTATAATTTAAAATAACAAAATATAATAAGAGATTATAATATTATTTTTTAATGTAATAAATAACAATTTAATAAGTTTTTAATTTATTAAAATTATAATAAGAAATTATGTTAATGTTTTATAAATAATTTTATTTATATATTTTGTGGACCCGTGAATGTGCTTTGCATTCTCTTAGCACGTGTCGTAACGACGCGTGATAATACAAATGAATACATTAGAAAGTGGTGATAATACAAATGAATACATTAGGGAGTGGTTCGATGCGTTTCAAACTTGGTTTGCGTGTCAAGCTTATTTTAAAAGAAAACATCATTTTAAATTATTTTATAATAATGTTTGGGAGCTTTGAAATTAATTATTATTCAAATGTTAATAATCTAGGAGCCAAATATTAGTTTGGCCAAAACCGGTTCACTAATTCAAAAGAGATTATTTATTTGAAATCAAAGTTGCTAAGTGATTTTAAGAAAATCAATAAAATGGTACATGTATAAACGTATTTATACCAGAATTTCTATAAGGGTTCATGTCTTAGTTATGCTCGGGAAAAGGCTTTTGCAATATAATCTCTGCGCCCGTTAATTGATGACATTTATTTTTAAAAAATATACTTTGGCTATTTGAAAAGGTTTATTTATAACATTATTTTTTATTTTAGTAGTACATGGGTACTAAACAAGGATAGGTTTAGATGTGATAAATAATTGTACAAAATTATTTAAAGGGGTGTACTTGTTAGACTTGTATCAAGTTTAACAAAACCTGAAAATATAAGAGAAAGGTATTAGAATTTAAAAATAAATTCAAATAGGGTCTTAGATGAAAATATTTATTTTTAGGAGACATCATAGGAATATTTTATTTTCTTACTTCAAGAAACCATTTAAAAATGGAGTGGAGTTCCCGAAATTATAAAAAAAATTGAGTTTTGAAAAGTATGACCTATTAGGCCTTAGGATAAGAATCTTAGGGCTTGGGTCCATTTAGATTGATATGGGCTCAGTCGAGCTTAGAAAACACGGTACCGGACTCGGGTTACTTGATTAGGGTCCTAGGTCTTAGGTTAAGGTCTTATGTTTAAATTTAGGGTTAAGTCTACCGGTCATGTGTCAAGTTAAGTATTGGTCCTAGTTCTATGGTTAGGGTTATGTTTATTGGTCATAGGGCAAGTTAAGGCTCGGTCCTAGGGTTATAAACATTGATCCTAGGCTAAGAGAAGGGCTCGGTCCTAGGGTTGGAAACATCGTTCCTAGGCTAATAAGAGGGTTCAGTTCTAGGTTTAGAAATTTCGGCCCTAGGATAAGAGGAGGGCTTAGTCCTAAGTTAAAAATTTGGTCGGAATCCGCGGTCCTAGGATAAAACCATCGGTCATGGGGCTTGGTCCTTCTTGAAAAACACCGGTATAATCCTCAGTCAAAGTTGAAGAATATCGGTCTTAATCTTCAGTTGGAACTGAAGAAAAACGGTCCTGATCCTCGATCAGAGGCTAAGTTTTCTCAGTTCCAGGTTTTGACCCAAGTTCGTTTTCTCGATCGCGGCTGAAATATCGGACTAGTGATTACCGGTCCAAGGTCAAAGCCTTAGGACCTATGTGTTCTTATTTTGGTCATAATTTCAGAAATGTATAACGTTTGATTCAGATCATGGAATCATGATCAGTAAGTTACATTTAATTCATATGATCATTGAAAACAAAAGCCCTAACATAAATTACGATTATTGGATCTTTACAAAGATCAATTTCAAAATACCATTTATAGTTCAAATATTGAGATTTTTCAAATTAGGACATTTCAAGACCTAATTTTTGTTCCATTAATTTTGAAATGATGAATATTGTTGAGCAGAACCAAAACAAGAACATCATTCAAACATCAAAACAGTTTTTGAAAATGAATCAAAATTCAAAAATTTTTAAAAATAGAGTTTGATCAAACATGAACAAAATGATGTTACAATTGTTTGGAAATTATCATAACACATTAAAAATATGTATAACAACTAACTGAATCAACAAATTCAGACTAAACTCAAGAACACAAGATTTTAAAAATTTAGGTTTTAATCTTAAATTTTAAAAAATACACTCTGATAAGTGATCAAAACGTGGTTACAGTTGCTAAGAAATCATCCTAACATATCAACAAATATGTATAGCAACTAATTGAATCAAAAAAATTCAAAATAAACCTAAAAACACCAAATTTTAAAAAATTAGTTTACAAACTAAAATTTTCAAAAAATATTTATTAAAATTAATTTGTTCTGTTTTCTCTCAACAAAAGGGTCATACCTGATATATTCAATAATTCTAAACAAAAAAAATCACATAATCAAACTTAAGAACATATCAAATCCGATCAAATAAGAAAATGTGAAAAAATTCAAAATTTTCAATTACAGATTTATATATATGAGTTCTAGATTCATACCAACACTCTGAGAACACTCCCAAGATATGTTGGAAGCTATCCAAAGGCCTGGATCGAAGAAAGAGTCGTCGGAAAAGGTTTTGAGAAAACATGATTCATGACTGATTCTTCAATATTTGATTCAGGTCGTATTGTTGTGTAATTGTTTAATGATCTACTATAGAAAGTACTATGTAGTATTTATAATGCTTCAAGGTCGGTTGAGGTAATCGAATTCAAGTCGGATTTGATGATCTCCAATCTTATCCCTAGTTATTATGTTAAATGTGGAAGTCTAGTTTTAGGATTAGGTAAGGTTAATATGATGAGGGCTATTGTAGGCAATGACGAGGCGTAGATAAGGGCGAAAGAATCAGTGGATAAGGTAGAGAAATGACCCCAGTAATCCTCTAGAAGAATCGCGTCGACAATGATTGCAAATCTGTCGATTGGCTGGCCTAGCGAAGAAGACAATACAAAACATCATTGTTTTGTGTAACGAGACGCGAAATTCCGTTAAGTTCCGTTCGCAGTTATCTCCTTTGAACAACCGGTGTTAGCCAGCCCGTTAGTTGTTTTAATGTGGATAAATTGCATCCGATTGCGTTAGAGTGTCTAGACTGTTGGATGAAGCCTTGAGGGCTCATCTTATGGTTCATGTCTCTATTCCAAAAATTAAAAATAAATCATGTTACACTGGATTATCAAATTTATGTTTTTATAAAAAAAAGTTATTTAAAATTGATTTTTAATTGATTTTTATGTTTTTCTTCATAAATGATTATACAAAAAATACTTATAGAATCATAATTAAAATTATGATCATATTTTATTTATTGGGTATTTTTGGGAATTTTTAGGGTATTTATTTAATTTGTGTAACTCATAAATTAAACATAATTACGATTAAATCACAAATAAATATTTGTAACCTCTTCTCTGCTCTAATTTGAGTAAAATAAATACAATATTTTATCTTTAAATTATTTTTTTCATTTTGAACAAAATTTACTAATTATAATTTAATTATCATAATAATTAACTTTTAGTTAGGTTTTAATTCATTTTTCTTAATTATTTTCAACATTCAACATATTATTTTAACATTATTAAAAATAATAATATTATTTAAAAATTAGGATACGTCAAATTTTTATATTTACAATTTTGTTTTATTTTATTTATATACAATTAATATGTAAAAAGCACTTCATTTCTTTACTTATACAAATATATTGTTCCATTTTTATTTTTTTTTATTAATTTTAATAGTATTAAAAAATTATAACTAATTAAACGGTTTTTTAAATATTTATAAATAAACAGTAATATAATTATATTAACTTGATACAATAAATTATTCTCTTCAAAAAATAAACAATACATAAAAAATATATATATAATCGTTAATTAATGTTTGAGATTAAAAAAATTATCCTATAGGGAGAATAAATAAAAAATTTATATTTCTTTTTAAACTAGGTTACTCATTAAAATATAAATCTTAAATCATATAGTTCAACTTAAATATAAATCCAAATCATATTTTAGGAAAATCTTAATGATCCATATTTTGTGAGATTTAAGTATACCATTATTAAATTAGTATAGTAAGTGAAATATATAATTATTACAAGAATTTATATAATAAATTTTACTTATATATTTTTAATAAATTTATATTATTAATTTATTAATAATAGATTCATAGAATATCATAACTTTGTACATAAATATAATTATTATTATAATTATATTCTCTTATTTTTATAATGGTAAGGCTTTCTTACAAACAAAAAAAAATAGTTATTAACAATATTCTACACACATTGCTATGGACCCAAAACATATAGACTCAAAACCACCTGTATCAACAAAAACATGGATATATATTTTTACAACTTATTTGTACATTACCAAATTACCAATGTAAGATCCGCCTCCGGTTACTTAAGTTAGTAACCGTTATGTTGTACTATATCCTGTTAGTACACAAACAAAACAGTTAAAATAAAATTAAACATAAAAATCAATCATTTTAACGTGATTATATATTAAGTAAAATCAATTTATATTTTTTAATAGAATATAATAATTTTATAATTTATTTAAAAAACTTTATTTCACTTTTAAATAAATATAAAATATTTACATTTAAAATTTGTATATAATACTCTTCAATATTATATCTTTATTACTTTTTATTCATTCATGAATCTTTAAATGATTCTTATAGTTCACTTCAAATATTAAGATAAATAAAAATATAAATTTAAACCAATTGAAAGTTTTGTATGGATAATATTAATATTAATTAAAAATTTAATTTTTTTATAATACTTTACCTTACAATATGTTAAAATTTGAATTTGCATCATTCTCTTGGTCATGTGTAACCATGTAAATACTTGTCATATTAAATAAATAAGAATTAAAAATTATATATTATTGAAAGATAAATTAACAATCTTATTTATTGTCCATATAATTCATTTTTCATCTTAATCAACATAAGTAAAAGAGTCATTAAATTTATTCATTTTTTAAAATTAAAACAAACTATTATGTGTCATATTTGTTTTAAAGGTAAAACCACTAAAAGTTTAAATTATGCCTATAAAACCAGCTCTCATATTAAATAATAAAACAAATTAAAAGCTTTAAAAGATAATATATTTAACAAAAATTTAATATTAAATCAAAATTCATATATATTCCTACAAAAATATACACTATTAAAAATCAGTCATATTTTATTATTATAATTGAATAAATTTATATATTCAATAATTATTTAACAATAGAGATATAATTAAAAATATACCAAAAGATATTGAATTTATACTTTTAAAATTTTATAAATATATATAATTAAAAAATTTAAATCATATAGAAGGAAAAAAATATATACATGAAATAATAATTAACAACATAATAGAACGTAGTAGAAACTGAATTTTTTTATTGTCAATAGTTATCAAATTAATTTTTTTATAATTTATTATGCATTGTAGAGTTAGATTGTTGATTTATAAAGTAGAACTAATTTATACATACACAAACAAATTAATTAGTACAATATTTTAAGGTGATTTTAATAAAAATGTTGATGATCTCTTTATTATATATATAATAGGTAACAAAATATAATTATTTATAAAAGATATAATTAAAACAAACTATTACGTGTCATTTTTGTTAGGTAAACGATTAAAAATTTAAATTATGTCTAGAAAACCAGCTCTCATATTAAATGATAAAACAAATTAAAATCTTTAAAAGATAAGATATTTAACCAAAATTTAATGTTAAATCAAAATTCATATATAGCCCTACAAAAATATACACTATTAAAAATCAATCATATTTAATTATTAAATTTGAATAAATTTATATATTAAATAATTAATCAACAATAGAGATATAATTAAAAATATACCAAAAATTATTGAATTTATACTTATAAAATTTCATAAATATATATAATTAGAAAAATTAAATCATAAAGAAGGAAGAAGTATATGTATGAAATAAGTAAACAACATAATAGAAAATGAATTATTTTCTTGTCCGTAGTCATCAAATTTTTTTTTATAACTTATTATGCAATGTAAAGTTAGATGTTTGATTTACATATACAAACAAATTAATTAGTAGAATATTTTAAGGTAATTTTAATAAAAATGGTGATGATCTCTTTATTATATATATAATAAGTAAAAAAATATAATTATTTAAAGAAGATATAATGAAAAAATATTATTAATAAATGTAATAACAAAAACGTAATTTTTTATTTAAGAGATTATTTTATATGAAATCAGAGTCACCAAGTGAAATCAATAAAATAATACGTGTATAAACGTATTTATACTAGAATTTCTGTAATGGTTAATGTCTTAGTTACGCCCGGGAAAAGGCTTTTGCAATATGACCTCCGCGTCCGTCAAATGACAACATTTATTTTTTAAAAATATACTTTGGCTATTTGAAAAAGTTTATTTATAACATTATTTTCTATTTTAGTAGTACACAGATCCTAAACAAGAATAGGTTTAGATGTGGTAAACAATTGTATAAAATTATTAAAAGGGGTGTACCTGTAACATTGGTATCAAGTTTAACAAAACCTGAAAATGTAAGAAAAATGTATTCGAATTTAAAAATAAATTCAAACAGGGTCTTAATTGAAAATATTTGTTTTAAAGAGAAATGTTAGGGCATAGTCCTAGGGTTAGAAATATCGGTCATAGACTAAGAGGAAGACCTAGTCCTAAGTTAAAAAATCGGTCGGAATCCTCGGTCATGGGATAATACCATCGACCGTGGGGCTTGGTCATTCTTGAAGAACACCGACACTAATCCTCGGTCGTAGTTGAAAAACACCGGTCCTGATCTATGGTTGGAGCGGAAGAACAATGGTCCTGATCCTCGGTCGGAGGCAAAATTTTCTTAGTTCCAAGTTTTGACCCGGGTTCGTTTTCTTGGTCTCGATGGAAGAACCAGAGCAATGATTACCGGTCTAAGGTTTAAAGCCTTAGGACCGATGTGTTCTTATTTTGGTAAAAAATTCAGAAGGGTATAATTTTTTATTCAGATCATGAAATCATGATCCGTAAGTTACAGTTAATTCATATGATCATGAAAAACAAAAGTCCTAACATAAATCACGATTATTGGATCTTTACAAAGATCAAATTCAAAATACCATTTATAGTTCAAATATTGGGTATTTTCAAATCAAGACATTTCACGATTTTTGTTCTATTAGATTTGAAATGATGAATATAATTGAACACAATAAAAACAAGAACATCATTCAAACATTAAAACAGTTTTTGAAGATTAATCAAAATCCAATTTTTTTTATAAAAACAGTTTGATCAAACATGAACAAAATGATTTTACAGTTGATTGTAAATCATCATAACACATTAACAAATATGTATAGCAACTAACTGAATCAAAAAATTCAGACTAAACTCAAGAACACAAGATTTCAAAAATCCATGTTTTAAGCCTAAATTTTATAAAACACAGTTCGATCAAACATTGTTACAGTTGCTTGAAAATCATCCTAACACATCAACAACCATGTATAACAACTAATTGAATCAAAAAATTCAGATGAAACTCAAAAATACCAAAATTTAAAAAAAACTTGTTTTCAAACTAAATTTTTCAAAAAATATTTATTAAAATTTATTTGTTTTGTTTTATTTCAACAAAAAGTTCTGTTAACATGATATATATAGAATAATTCTAAACAAATAAATCACATAATGAAACTTAAGCACAAATCAAACAAGAAAATGTGAAAATATTCAAAATTTTCAATTACATATTGATATATATAAGTTCTAGATTCATACAAACATTTTTAGAACACTCCAAAGGTATGTTGGAAGATATCCAAAAGCCTGGATCGATAAAGGAGTCGCAGGAAAAAGTTTTGACAAAACACGGTTCATGACTGATTCTTCAATCTCATATTCAGGTCGTATTGTTGTGTAATTGTTTAATGATCTATATAGAAAGAATTATGTAGTATTTATATTGCTTTAAGGTTGGTTGAGATAAGCCAATTCAAGTCGAATTGGATGATCTCGGATTTTATCCCTAGTTCTTATCCTAAACGGGGATGCCTAGTTTTAGGATTAGGTAAGGTTAATAGGTTAAGAGTAATTGTAGGAAATGGCAAAGTGGAGATAAAGGCGAAAGAATCTGCGGATAAGATGAATAAATGACCCCAGTAACCCTCATGGAAGAATCGCGTCTTGCGAATCTTGCAATCGGCTGGCCTATAAAAGAAGACAATGCGAAACGATGTCATTTCGTGTATCGAGACGTAGGATTCCGTTGCATTTCGTCCACGGTCAGCTCCTTTGACCAACAGGCGTTAGCCATGTTAGTTGTTCTAGTGTGGGCGGGCACGCGTGACTTCGTTGCATCCGACTGCATGAAAGCATCTAGGATGTTGGATGAAGCCTGGGGGCGCTCATCTGATGGTCCATGTCTCTACTGCAAAAATTAAAAATAATCCGGTTACACTGGATTATCAGATTTATTTATTTTTTTTTATAAAAAAAGGTTATTTAAAATATATTTTTAATCATTTTTTACGTTTTTCTTCAAAAAAAAATCACAAAAAATATTTATATAATCCTAATAAAAATTATTATGATATTTTATTTTTTGGGGAATTTTTAGGGTATCTATTTAATTTGTATAAGTCATAAATTAAATATAATTAATGATTAAATGACAATTAAATATGTATAAACTCTTCATTGGTCTAATTTGAGTAAAATAAATACAATATTTTATCCACAAATTATTTTTGGAATTTTAAAAAATAAATTATTAATTAGAGTTTAATTATCAAAATAATTAAGTCTTAATTAGATTTTAATTCTTTTTTGAGTTATTTTGAATACAACATCTCAACATAATAATTTAATATTATTAAAAATAATAATATTATTCAAAAATTAGAGTAAGTCAAATATTTATACTAAAAATTTTGTTTTATTTAATTTATAGACAATTAATAGGTAAAAAACACTTCATTTCTATACTTATACTATCATATTGTTCCATTTTGAATTTATTTTATTAATTAAAATAGTATTGTAAAATTATAAATAACTAAACCATTTTTTTAATATTTATATATGAACAGTAATATAATCAAATTAACTTGATACAATAATAAAAAGAACTATTTCTTATTGAAGAAAACAAACATTGCATAAAAAAAAAAAAAAGTTATAGAAATAAATAGTTTTGACCATATTTATAATGTCTATGAAGTTGATTACATTGATTGTATAAGAAATATAGACTTAATTGAATTTGGGTATACAATTTTCTCAAATCAATTATCTAATGCAATCTTTATAATTAGGGTTATATATAATAAAACCAAACCATAGATTATAGAATTAAAGTATCATATTTGGTTTCTTTATTATGTACCAAAAGATTAATTAAGGAAACTTAATAAACATTAAGTTAAACATTATTTTTAATTTTTTCAATAAATAGTTATTTCTTTAAATAACTTTAATGTTGAATTAACTAAAACTCTAACTATAATCATAAACTAAGTAAGAATTAAAATATAAAAATTTAAAATAAGAAATAAATCCACCTAAATTTTGAATGAAACCAATTTAAAAACAGAATTTAAGTCGACATATCTTAAATAGTAGTTTAATTGAGAAATAAAAATTATTGTCAAAATACTAATAAGATATGAATGCAAAACAAGAATTTACAATATTTAATCATTAATTAATGTTTGAGATTAAAATATAAAATAACCTATATTGAGAATAAATAAAAAAAATTATATTTCATTTTAAACTAGGTTAATCATTAAAATATGTATTTTATTACCTTATATAATTTATCTTAACTCAAAATCATTTCATTGTTTTAATTTGTCTCAATATATTATAGTGTGTATTTAGATTACATAATATTCTAAATTTATATTTAATTTCTTTAAATAAACTTAAATTTAAATCCAAATCATATTTTACAAAAATCTTAATGATCCATATTTTGTGAGATTTAAATATACCATTATTAAATTAATATAGTAAGTGAAATCTATAATTATTAAAAGAATTTATATATTCTTAATATATTTATATTATTAATTTATCAATAATATATTCATAGAATATCATAACTTTGTGCATAAATATAATTATTATTATATTCTCATATCTTTAGAATTGTAAGGTTCTCGTACAAAAGTAATTATTAACAATATGCTACACACATTGCTATTGACCCAAAACATATAGACTCAAATCCACTATAGCAACAAAAACATGGATTCATAGTTTTACAACTTCTTCGTACATACAAGTGTAAGATCCGCCTCCTAACCCATTAGGTTGTACATTGATTCCTGTTACGTCCACAAACAAAAATAGTTAAAACAAAATTAAATATATAAATTAATCATTTTAACGTGATTATATGTTAAATAAAATGAATTTATATTTGTTAATAATATATAATCATTTTTATAATTTATATAAAAAGGTTTATTTCACTTTTTAATAAATACATAATAATTATATTTAAAATTTGTATATAATACTCCAAAATATTATATCTTTATTACTTCTTATTCATTCATGGATTTTTTATGATTCTTATAATTCATTATAAAAATTAAGATAAATAAAAATATTAACTTAAACCAATTTAAAATTTTTATGGATAATATTAATATTTATTAAAAATTTAATTTTATTATACTCTACCTTGCAATGTATTATTATTTGAATTTGTTCCATTCTCTTGGCCATTTGTAACCATGTAAATACCTGTCATATTTAAATAAATAAGAATTAAAAATTATATAATATTGAAAGATAAATTAACAATCATATTTATTGTCCATATAATTCATTTTTTATCTTAATCAATATAAGTAAAAGAGTCGAATAAAATCATCCATTTTTTAAAATTAAAACAAACTATTATGTGTCATATTTGTTTTAGAAGTAAACGACTAAAAGTTCAAATTATGCCTATAAAACCAGCTCTCATATTAATATGATAAAACAAATTAAAAGCTGTAAAAAATAAGATGTTTAACAAAATTTTAATGTTAAATCAAACTTCATATATAGCCGTACAAAAATATACACCATTAAAATCAATCATATTATATTATTATATTTGAATAAATTTATATATTAAACAATTAATTAAAAATAGAGATATAATTAAAAATATATAAAAAATTATTGAGTTTATACTTATAAAATTTAATAAATATATATAATTAGAAAAATTAAATCATATAAAAGGAAGAAGTATATACATGAAATAAGTAAATAACATAATAGAAACTGAATTGTTTTATTGTCCATAGTTATCAAATTATACTTTTATAACTTATTATGCAATGTAAAGTTAGATGTTTGGTTTATATACTATTTCAAATGTATACATATACAAACAAATTAATTAGTAGAATATTTGAAGGTAATATTAATAAAAATGGTGATAATCTCTTTATTATATATATAATAGGTAACAAAATATAATTCTTTAAATAAGATATTATTGATAAATGTAATAACAAAACAATAATTTTTTATTTAAGAGATTATAACATAAATGATTAAAGAAAATTTTATGATAATATATTATTAATAAATTGAATAAAAAATATAATCCTTTATTAAAGTATTATTACCATTTTTATTAATGTTATCATAAGGAATTATGTTAATGTTTTAAAAATTAAATTAATTTTTATTTTTAGTTGTATAATTTTAAATAATAAAATATAATAAGAAGAGATTATGATATTACTTTTTAAGGTAAGAAATAACAATTACTAATGTTTTAACTTATTAAAATTATAATAAGAAATTATGTTAATGTTTATAAATAATTTTATTTATATATTTTGTGGACCCCTGGAAATTGGCTTTGCATCCGTAGCTTAGCACATGTCGTAAACGACGCGTGGTAATACAAAGGAATACATTGCGGGGTAATTTGAGGTTCGATGCGTTTCAAACTTGGTTTGCGTGTCAAGCTTCTTTTAAAATAAAAACATTATTTAAAAAGATTTTTATATTAATGTTTGGGAGCTTTGGAATTAATTAGGTAAAAATAATTAGTTTTTGTTCAAATTTTAATAATCTAGGAGCCAAATAATAATTTGGCCAAAACCCGGTTTAAATTAATTTAACATAACTAATTCAAAAGAGATTATTTATTTGAATTCAAAGTCTTTAAGTGATTTTAAGAAAATCAATAAAATGATACGTGTATAAACGTATTTATACCTGAATTTCTATAAGGGTTAATGTTTTAGATACACTCGGGAAAAGACTTTTGTGATCATTAAATGACAGCATTTATTTTTAAAAAAATATTTTGGCTATTTCAAAAACTTTATTTATAACATTGTTTTCCATTTTAGTAGTACAGAAGACCTAAACAAGGATAGGTTTAGATGTGGTAAAAAATTGTACGAAATGATTATAATGGGGTGTACTTGTTGCATTGGTATCAAGTTTAACAAAAACCTAAAAATGTAAGAGGAAGGTATTAGATTTTAAAAATAAAATCAAATAGGGTCTTAGCTAAAAATATTTGTTTTGGGGAGGCAACTTGGGAATATTTTATTTTCTGACTTCAGGAAACCATTTAAAAACGGAGCGAATTTCCCGAAATTATAAAAATAAATTAGGTTTTGAAAAGTAGAACCTAATAGGCCTTAGGATTAGAAACCTAGGGCTTTGGTCCATTTAGATCGATATGGGCTCAGTCGGGCTTAGAAAGCTCGGTACCAGACTCGGGTTACTTGATTAAGGTCCTAGGTCTTAGGTTAGGTCCTAGGTCTAAGGTTAGGGTTAAGTCTATCGGTCATGGGTCAAGTTAGGGCTTGGTCCTAGGTCTATGGTTAGGGTTAAATTTACCGGTTCTTGGTCAAGTTAAGGCTCGGTCCTACAGTTATAAACATCAATCCTAGGCTAAGAGGAGGGCTTTATCCTAGGGTTGGAAACATCATTCCTAGGCTAAGAGGAGGGCTCGGTCCTAAGTTAATAACTCGGTCGAAATCCTTGATCCTAGGTTAAAACCATCGATCGTGGGGCTCGGTCCTTCTTGAAGAAAACCATTCCTGATCCTAAGTCGGAGTTGAAGAACATCGGTCATGATCCTTGGTTGGGGCTGAAGAACACCAGTCCTAATCACCGGTCGGAGGCTAAGTTTTATCGATCCCAAGTTTTGACCCAGGTTTGTTTTCTTGGTCGCGACTGAAGAACGAGATTGAGGATTACCGGTACTAGGTTAAAGCCTTAGGACCGAGGTGTTCTTATATTGGTCAAATTTTCAAAAAACTATAACTTTTGATTCAAATCATGGAATCATGATCTATAAGTTATAGTTTGTTCATATGATCACGAACAAAACCCAAATATAAATCACGATTGTTGGATACTTACAAAGATTAATTTCAAAACACCATATCTAGGTCAAATTTTAGGATTTTTCAAATCAGGCTATTTCAATGCCTGAGTTTCATTCCATTATCTTTGAAATGATAAATATAGTTGAACACAACCAAAACAAGAACATCATTCGAATATTCAAATAGTTTTGAAGATTAAATTAAAATTCAAAAATTTTTATTAACACAATTTCATTAAACATGATCAAAATAATGTTACAGTTACATGAAAATTATCCTAACAAATTAACAAAGATGTATAACAACTAACTGAATAAAAAATTTAGACTAACTCAAAGAACACATGATTTTAAAAATCCAGTTTTAAAGTTTAAATTTTAAAAAACGAAGTTTGATCAAACATTGTTACAGTTGTTTAAAAATTATCTTAACTCATTAACAAACATGTATTAAAACTAATTGAATCAAATTAAAGTCAAGAAATCCAAATTTTTAAAAATCCAGTTTTCAATGTTAAATTTTAAAAAAAGTTTATTCATATTGATTTGTTTTGTTTTATTTCCTTGGAAAATCCATACATGATATATAGAATGATTCTAAAAAAAGAAATTACATAATCAAAATCAAGAACAAATCAAACACGATCAAACAAGAAAGTTTGAAAAAAATCAAAATTTTCAATTACAGATTGATATATGTGTTTTTGATTCATACCAACACTTGTATTTGAGAGAGGAACTTGTGATTAGTGTAATTGAGAGTAGTGTTATTCCCATAGGCATAATAGTACTATTATGACTCATGGAAGTGATGAGTCCACAACAATAGATTCTCATTATCTAACAAGGCCATTCTGTGATGTATAATCAACTTTGACAAATATGTCGCTTGATTTTGATAAAAGAAAACATGATTAGAGATGTATAGTAAATCTATGATAGATATATGCATTTATAATAAATAAGCACAAACTGAGTCGCCAAGAGATTTAATGAAATATCAAGAAAATAATATATGTTCAAACGTATTTATATAAGAGTTTCTAAAAAAGGTAGTTCGTTGTCTGTTTACGCTCGGGAAAGGGCTTTCACGCTATGTCCTCTAAGTCCACCTAAGGATGGTTTTTAAAAAATTATTCTAAAATAAACAAAGTCTGACTTATATAAATCCAATTATAATATTTATTACCATTAATTAGTAGTCTAAGGATGCTATGTAAGGGTGGGCTTTAAATAATTGTACAAAATTATTTAAAAGGGACGTCGACATATTGCGTTGGTATTCAGATTTAATAAAACCGAAAAATATCAAGTAATAATGTTAAAATAATTTTGTATTTTGAAAAGTAGAATCAAACAGACCTTAGGACCAGAGTCTTAACATTTGGATTCGGTTTGGCCGATCTAGGCTCGGTGGGGCTCGGTGAGACCTGGGTGGTCCGGACTAGGACTCGGGAGGCTTGGTTCCAAACTCGGGTGGCTCGGTCGAAGACTGGAGAGGCTCGATTCTAGATCAAGTCTACTGGTCTAGGTATTTAGTCATAGGGTTAGGAAGCTATTGGTCCTAGGTCTAGGGTTAAGGATATGTTTATTGGTCCCAAGCTACGTGAGGGCTCGGTCCTAAGGTTAGAAACATCGGTCCTAGGTCTAGGGTTAAGGTCAAGTATACCGGTCCTAGCTCAAGTGAAGGCTAGATCATATGGTTAGAAACATTGCTCTTAGGCCTAGGGTTATGGTTATGTTTACAGGTTCTAGGTCAAAGTGAGGACATAGGGTTAGAAACATTGGTCTTAGGTCTAGGGTTAATGTCAAGTTTATTAGTCCTAGGCTAAGTAAAGGTTCAGTCCTAGGGTTAGAACATTCGGTCTTGATCCTCGGTCCTAGCTGAAGTACATTGGTCCTGGTCCATAGTCCTGACTGAAGATCACTGGTCCTAGTCCTCGGTCATAGTTGAAGAACACTAGTCTATGTTCAGAAAACTCGGTTCAGGGATTCTCGATCTTGTGTGCAATTTCTCAGTCCTAGGTTTTGACTTGGGGTCCGTTTTCCTCGGTCCCTATTGTAGAATAGAACCGAGAATCACCAGTCCTAGGCTAAAACTTTAAGACCATGTGTACTTATTTTGGTCCAAATTTCAGAACTCCAAAACTTTTGATTGGGATCATAAAATTATGATCCATAATCTATAGTAAGTTCATATAATCATAAAGAACAAATGTATTAACATAAAGCACAATTTTTAAGTCTTTACAAGGATCAATTTTAAAACACCATTTATAGGTCAAATTTTGGGATCTTTCAAATTAGGTATTTTCAAGGCCTCATTTTTGTTCTATTAATTTTGAAATGGTGAATATTGTACTTAATCTTAACCAAAATAAGAATATCATAACATCATTAAAATATTTTTTAAAGATTGAATCAAAATGTAAAATTTTCAAAAACAACATTTGATCAAAATGATCAAAGTGATGAAACAGTTACTTGGAATTTATCCTAACATGTTAACAAACATGGATATCAACTAACTGGATCAAAAATCCAGATTAAAACCAAGAACACAGAGATTTTAAAAATCCTGTTTTCAAACTTAAATTTTCAAAATTTTGATTCAAGTAGATTTGATCGATTCTCTTTAAATAGAAAGTTCATACATGATATACATAATGATTCTCAACAAAGAAATCACATAATTTTAAAGTTTAGAACAACCTAAATACGATCAAACAAGAAAAAATTGAAAAAATTCAAACATTACAATCACAAATCGTGATACAAACAATATGGATGCATACCAACATTGGGAGAACACCCCTGAGGTGTATTAATAGCTATTCAAGGGCCTGGATCCAGATTTGGATAGTCCAGAACCGGTTTTGACAAAAATCAGTTCGCTAGAATTTTCAAAGTTTGGATTTAGGTGATAAAATCGGGTGATTGATGAATGATTGTTTGATGGTTTGGTAGTGAGAGGGCAATGGGCTATTTATAGTGCCTCTAAGGCGGTTGGGTATGGGTAATTGAAGTTAGATTTACCCTTCTCCGATCTTAACCCGAAATCGTGGAAGCCTTATCTACAACATGATAAGGGGGAAATGTGGGCACTGATGAGGGGGATTCGTGGACAAAATTTGGAGCGATAAGGATGCATGTAGCATGAGCTAAAGCTTCTGCAAAAATCGCGTCGGAGAGGTGGCGATTTTGGGGAGTCCTATATCCTAGTGAAGAAGAAGACTGAAACGACGTCGTTTCATCTAATGTCGGCCACGTTCCGTTGGACGATCAGCGGCTTGACTAACGGGGTTAGTAAGTCCTATTTGTTTATCCGGTGCGGTTGATTGCGCGTTGGATTCGTTGTAGTAAGGATCTAGCGCGATCTAGGCTGTTGGATAAGATCTGGGCGCTCATTTAATATTCCAGAATCCTGCTGCAAAAATTAAAAATAATTTATGCTACACACGATTATTAAATTTTATTTTTATTTAAAAGTTTATTAAAAAACGAATTTTAATCCCTTTTAAATCGGTTTCTTCAAAAAAAAATTCACAAAAATAATTTATGGAACCATAATAAAAATTATTATCACAATTTACTTTTTTTTGGTATTTTCAGGAATTTTAAGATATTTTATTTAATCAGTGTAAGTCATGAATTAAACATAAATCATGATTAATTCACAATTAAATATTGTTAACTTCTTCTTTGGTCTAATTTGAGTAAAATAAATATAATATTTTATTCTCAAATTATTTTTGAAATTTTGAATAATTTTCTTAATTAGGATTAATTATCACAATAATTAACCCTTAATTAGGTTTTAATTCCCTCTTTAAGTTGTTTTGAATATAAAATTTTAAAATATTATTTTAATATTATTAAAAAAATCATTATATTATTTTAAAATAGGATAAGTAAAATTTTCATACTTACAAAAATTAATTTTTTTGAGAAAACGCTTAAAACCATTTCATTAAAATCTCAAAAGTGGAAGGGTAAAAAATGAAAATTAGACAAACCCTAGCTAGATTAAAAGATGACAATTAAACGACCCTACAAACCTAATTAGTAGCAATCAAACATACAATCAGATTTTATAAACAAAGTTTATAAACTGTATCAAATACTAACTATCCCAATTAGAATTTTTATTTCCAAACCAACCTGTTGAATCAACAGGTTGTCTTTCTCTTTCCCTTTTCCTTACTCTTCCTCTTCTCTTTCTTTTGCAATGAAAAAATGATAACCGAAGAGATTGTTGAATATTGTCTATTCTTATTTTGATTTCTTTCTTTATATTAATGTCTTTATTATACATTAACTTACAATGTATTATTATTTGAATTTGTATCATTCTCTTGTCCATGTGTAACCATGTAAATATATGTTATATTTAAATAAATTATAATTAAAAATAATATAATATTAAAAGATAAATTAACAATTATATATATTGTCCATATAATTCATTCTTCATCGTAATTAATATAAGTAAAACAATCATTAAAATTATTCATTTTTTGAAATTAAAACAAACTATTATTATGTGTTATATTTTCTTTTTAAAGGGTAAACAACTAACATTTCAAATTTATGCTTAGAGAACTATCTATCAAATTAAATAATAAAACAAATTAAAATCTGTAAAAAAGTAAGATATATATAAAACAAATAATGTTAAATCAAAATTCATATGCCTACAAAAATATAAACTATTAAAAATCAATCATATTTTATTATTATATTTGAATAAATTTATATATTAAATTATTAATTAATAATAAAGATATAACTAAAAATTTATCAATGATTATTGAATTTATATTTATAAAATTTTATAAATATATAATTAGAAAAATTAAATTATATAGAAAGAAGAAGTATATACCTGAAATAAGTAAACAATATAATATAAACTGAATTGTTTTCTTGTCCGTAGTTATCAAATTATATTTTTTTTAAACTTATTATGCAATGGAGAGTTATTTGTTTGATTTATACAGTAGTTCTGATGTATACCTACACAAACACATTAATTAGTAAAATATTTTAAGTTAATTTTAATAAAAATAGTGATAATCTCTTTATTAAATATATAATATGTAACAAAATATAATTATTTAGAGAAGATATTATGACAAAATATTATTAATAAATTTAATAAGAAATATATATATATATATATATATATATATATATATATATATATATATATATATATATATATATATATATATATATTAGAGATTATAACCTAAAAGATTAAAGAAAAAATTATTATAATATTTTATTAATAAATTCAATGAAAAAGTATAATCCTTTATTAAACTATTATTACCATGTTTATTAATATTATCAAAAGGAATTAGGTTAATGTTTTAAAAATTAAATTTATTTTTATATTTAGTTGTCTAATTTAGTAAAATATTAATAAGATTTTAAATTATTAAAATTATCACAAGAAATTATGTTAATGTTTTATAAATAATTGTATTTATATATTTTGTTTATAGACAATTAATATGAAAAAAACACTTCATTTCTTGACTTATACACTTGTACTATCATATTGGTCCATTTTGAATTTTATTTTATAAATTTTAATAGTATTAAAAATTATAAATAATTATTATTTAAATTTTAATAATCTAAGAGTCAAATATTAGTTTGGCCAAAACCCGGTTCAAATTAATTTAACATAACTAATTCAAACAAGATTAGTTATTTGAAATCAGAGTCGCCAAGTGATTTTAAGAAAATCAATAAAATGATATGTGTATAAAAGTATTTATACTAGAATTTCTATAAGGGTTCATGTCTTAGTTACACTCGGAAAAAGACTTTTGCGATATGACCTCTACGCCTGTCAAATGACGACATTTATTTTTAAAAAATATACTTTGGCTATTTGAAAAAGTTTATTGATAACATTATTTTCTATTTTAGTAGTACATGGGTCCTAAACAAGGATAGTTTTAGATGTGATAAATAATTATACGAAATTATTAAAAGGGTGTACCTGTTACACTTATATCAAGTTTAACAAAACCTGAAAATATAAGAGAAAGGTATTAGAATTTAAAAATAAATTCAAATAGGGTCTTAGTTGAAAATATTTGTTTTTAGGAGACATTCCAGGAATATTTTATTTTTTTACTTCAAAAAACCATTTAAAAATGGAGCGGAGTTCCCAAAATTATAAAAATAAATTGGGTTTTGAAAAGTAGGACCTATTAGGCCTTAGGATCTAAATCTTAGGGCTTGGGTCCATTTAGATCGATATGGGCTCGGTCGGGCTCGGAAAGCACGGTACCGGACTCAGGTTACTTGATTAGGGTCCTAGGTCTTAGGTTAAGGTCTTATGTCTAAGGTTAGGGTTAAGTCTACCGGTTATGTGTCAAGTTAAGTCTTGGTCCTAGGTCTATGGTTAGGGTTATGTTTATCGGTCCTAGGTCAAGTTAAGGCTCGGTCCTAGGGTTAGAAACATTGATCCTAGGCTAAGAGGTGGGCTCGGTCCTAGGGTTGGAAACATCGTTCCTAGGTTAATAGGAGGGTTCAGTTCTAGGTTTAGAAATTTCCGTCTAGGGATAAGAAAAGGGCTCGGTCCTAAGTTAAAAACATGGTTGGAATCCGCAGTCCTAGGATAAAACCATCGGTCGTGGGGATTTTTCCTTCTTAAAGAACACTGGTACTAATCCTCAGTCGGAGTTGAAGAACATCTGTCCTAATCTTCGGTTGGAGCTGAAGAACAACGGTCCTGATCCTCGGTCGGAGGTTAAATTTCTCGGTCCAGATTTTGACCCAGGTTTGATTTCTCGGTCACGGCTGAAGAACCGAGGATTCCGGTATTAGGTTAAAGTCTTAGGACCGAGGTGTTCTTATTTTGGTCAAATTTTCAAATGGCTATAACTTTTGATTCAAATAATGGAATCATGATCTGTAACCTACAACTTGTTCATATGATCATGTAAAACAAAATCCATAACATAATTTACAATTGTTGGATCTTTACAAAGATCAATTTCAAAATACCATTTTTAGTTCAAATCTTGGATTTTAAAATTAGGTCATTTCAATGCCTGATTTTTGGTCTATTAGCTTTGAAATGATAAATATATAATTGATAACAACCAAATAAGAACATCATTCAAACATCAAAACCGTTTTTGAAGAATAATCAAAATTTAAAATTTTTTAAAAACACAGTTTGATCAAACATGAACAAAATGATGTTACAGTTGTTTGGAAATCATCATAACACATTGACAAAAATGTATATCTATAAATTGAATAAAAAATCATACTAAACTATAGAACACAAGATTTCAAAAATCCAGGTTTTGAACTTAAATTTTATAAAACGCAGTCAAATCGTTATTACAGTTTCTTGGAAATTATCCTAACACATCAAAAAAAACATGTATAGCAATTACTTGAATCAAAAAAATCATATTAAACTCAAAAATACCAAATTTTAAAAAATTCAGTTTTCAAACTAAATTTTTCAAAAATTATTTATTTAAATTGATTTGTTCTGTTTTTTTCAACAAAAAGTTCATACATGATATGTAGAATAATTCTAAACAAAGAATCACATAATTAAACTTCAGAACAGATCAAACCCGAACAAACAAGAAAATATGAAAAAAATTAAAATTAAAATTACAAATTGATATATATGAGTTATAGATTCATACCAATACTTGGAGAACACTCCCAAGGTATGTTGGAAGCTATCCAAAAGCCTAGATCGAAGAAGGAGTCACTGGAAAAGGTTTTTGACAAAAAAAGGTTCTTGATTGATTCTTCAATCTTTGATTCAAGTTGTATTTTTGTGTAATTTTTAAATGATCTACTTTAGAAAAAACTATGTAATATTTATACTGCTTCAAGGTCAGTTGAGGTAAGCCAATTCAAGTCGGATTTGATGATCTCCGATCTTATCCCTAGTTCTTATCCTAAATGTGGAAGCCTAGTTTTGGATAAGGTAAGTATAATAGGTTGAGGGTTATTGTAGGCAATAACGAGATGGAGATAAGGGAAAAAGAATCAGCGGATAAGGTGGAGAAATGACCCTGGTAACCCTTCTGGAAGAATCGCATTGGCGATGATTACGAATCTGGCGATCGATTGGACTAGAGAAAAAGACGATGCGAAACGGCATTGTTTCGTGTAATGAGACGCGAGATTCCGTTGTGTTACGTTCGCGATTAGCTCCTTTGACCAACAGGCGTCAACCAACCCGTTAATTCTTCTAGTATGGGAAGGGACGTGTGGCTTTGTTTTATCTCACTACGTGAGAGCGTCTAGGCTGTTGGATGAAGCGTGGGGGCGCTCATCTGTTGTCCATGTCTCTATTGCAAAAATTAAAATAAATCATGTTACACTGGATTATCAAATTTGTTTATTTTTATAAAAAAAAAGTTATATAAAATCGATTTTTAATCATTTTTTACGTCTTTCTTCACTAAAGATTTCACAAAAAAATATTTATATAATCATAATAAAAATTATGATCATATTTTATTCCTTGGATATTTTTGGGAGTTTTTTGGGTATTTATTTAATTTGTTTAAGTCATAAATTAAACATAATTCATGATTAAATCAAAATTAAAGATTTGTAACCTCTTATTTGGTCCAATTTGATATTTGGTCCAATTTGATTAAAATATATACATTATTTTATCCTTAAATTATTTTTGGAGTTTTGAAAATTTAATTATCACAATAATTAACCCTTAACTAGGGTTTAATTCCTAGTTTGAGTTATTTTGAATATAAAAATTCAATATATTATTTTAATATTATTAAAAATAATATTATTATTTAAAAATGAAGGTAAGTCAAATTTGTATACTTACAATTTTGTTTTATTTTATTTATAGACAATTAATATAGAAAAAACACTTCATTTATTTACTTATACTATCATATTGTTCCATTTTGAATTTTATTTTATTAATTTTAATATTATTGAAAAATTATAAATAATTAAACGATTTTCAATATTTATAGATGAACAGTACTATAATCAAATTAACTTGGTACAATAATAAAAAGAACTATTTCTCATTGAAGAAAACAATCATTATTTTAAAAAAATTAAGTTATAGAAATAAATAGTTATTCTCTTGAAACGATTAAAGGATTTTTTAATTTTTTATTTTTTATTAATTTTTAATTTTTTAACGATTAAATAGTTATAGAAATAAATATTTTTAATTTTTTTATTAATTTTAATAGTATTAAAAAATTATAACTAATTAAACGATTTTTTAAATATTTATAAATGAACAGTAATATAATTATATTAACTTGATATAATAAATTATTCTCTTGAAAAAATAAACAATACATAAAATATATATATAATCTTTAATTAATGTTTGAGATTAAAAAATTATCCTATATGGAGAATAAATAAAAAATTTATATTTCTTTTTAAACTAGGTTAGTCATTAAAATATAAATCTTAAATCATATAGTTCAACTTAAATATAAATCCAAATCATATTTTAGGAAAATCTTAATGATCCATATTTTGTGAGATTTAAGTATACCATTATTAAATTAATATAGTAAGTGAAATATATAATTATTAAAAGAATATATATAATAAATTTTACTTATATATTTTTAATAAATTTATATTATTAATTTATTAATAATAGATTCATATAATATCATAACTTTGTACATAAATATAATAATTATTATTATTATTATTATATTCTCTTGTCTTTATAATGGTAAGGCTTTTTACCAAAAAAAAAAAAAAAGTAGTTATTAACAATATTCTAAACACATTGCTATTGACCCAAAATATATAGACTCAAAACCCCCTATAGCAACAAAAACATGGATATATATTTTTACAACTTCTTTGTACATTACCAAATTACCAGTGTAAGATCCGCCTCCGGTTACTTAAGTTAGTAACCAATATGTTGTACACAAACAAAAAGAGTTAAAATAAAATTAAATATAAAAATCAATCATTTTAACGTGATTATATATTAAGTAAAATCAATTTATATTTTTTAATAGAAAATAATAATTTTATAATTTATTTAAAAAAGTTTATTTCACTATTAAATAAAAATATAATATTTACATTTAAAATTTGTATATAATACTCCACAATATTATATCTTTATTACTTTTTATTCATTCATGGATCTTTAAATGATTCTTATAGTTCTCTATAAATATTAAGATAAATAAAAATATACATTTAAACCAATTGAAAGTTTTGTATGGATAATATTAATATTATTTAAAAATTTAATTTTTTTTATAATACTCTACCTTGCAATGTGTTAAAATTTGAATTTGCACCATTCTCTTGGTCATGTGTAACCATGTAAATACTTGTCATATTAAATAAATAAGAATTAAAAATTATATATTATTGAAAAATAAATTAACAATCTTATTTATTGTCCATATAATTCATTTTTCATCTTAATCAACATAAGTAAAAGAGTCTTTAAATTTATTCATTTTTTAAAATTAAAACAAACTATTATGTGTCATATTTGTTTTAAAGGTAAAACCACTACAAGTTTAAATTATGCCTAAAAAACCACCTCTCATATTAAATAATAAAACAAATTAAAAGCTTTAAAAGATAATATATTTAACCAAAATTTAATATTAAATCAAAATTCATATATATTCCTACAAAAATATACACTATTAAAAATCAGTCATATTTTATTATTATATTTGAATAAATTTATATATTAAATAATTATTTAACAATAGAGATATAATTAAAATTAGACCAAACTTTATTGAATTTATACTTTTAAAATTTCATAAATATATATAATTAAAAAATTAAATCATATAGAAGGAAGAAAATATATACATAAAATAATAATTAACAACATAATAGAACATAATAGAAACTGAATTGTTTTATTGTAAATATTTATCAAATTAATTTTTTTATAATTTATTATGCAATGTAGAGTTAGATTGTTGATTTATAAAGTATACCTATTTTATAGGTACACAAACAAATTAATTAGTATAATATTTTAAGGTGATTTTAAAAAAAATGGTGATGATCTCTTTATTATATATATAATAGGTAACAAAATATAATTCTTTATAAAAAATATTATGAAAATATTATTAATAAATGTAATAACAAAAACATAATTTTTTATTTAAGAGATTGTAACGTAAATTATAAAATAAAATTTTATTAATAAATTGAATAAAAAATATAATCTTTTATTAAATTATTATAATCATTATTTTATTAATGTTATCATAAAGAATTATGTCAATGTTTAAAAAATAAAATTAATTTTTATATTTAGTTGTATAATTTAAAATAACAAAATATTATAAGAGATTATGATATTATTTTTAAGGTAAGAAATAAAAATTTAATAAGATTTTAATTTATTAAAATTATAATAAGAAATTATGTTAATGTTTTATAAATAATTTTATTTATATATTTTGTGGACCCCGGGAATGGGCTCTGCATCTCTTAGCACGTGTCGTAAATGACGCGTGACAATACAAATGAATACATTGTGGAGTGGTTCAAGGTTCGATGCGTTTCAAACTTAGTTGCGTGTCAAGCTTCTTTTAAAAGAAAACATTATTTTAAAATGTTTGGAAACTTTGAAATTAATTATGTAAAAATAATTAATTTTTATTCAAATTTTAATAATTTGGGAGCCAAATAATAGTTTGGCCAAAAATCGGTTCAAACTAATTTAACATAAATAATTCAAAAGAGATTATTTATTTGAAATCAGAGTCACCAAGTGATTTTAAGAAAATCAATAAAATGATACGTGTATAAACGTATTTATACCAGAATTTCTGTAATAGTTCATTTCTTAGTTACACCCGTCAAATGACGACATTTATTTTTTTAAAATATACTTTGGTTATTTGAAACAATTTATTTATAACATTATTTTCTATTTTAGTAGTACACGGGTCCTAAACAAGAATAGGTTTAGATGTGGTAAATAATTGTATAAAATTATTAAAAGGGGTGTATCTGTAACATTGGTATCAAGTTTAACAAAACCTGAAAATGTAAGAAAATGGTATTCGAATTTAAAAATAAATTCAAACAGGTTCTTAATTGAAAATATTTGTTTTAAAGAGACATCCCATGAATAATATATTTTTGGACTTCGGGAAACCATTTATAAATAGAGAGGAGTTCCCAAAATTATTAAAATAAATTGGGTTTTTACAAATAGGACCTAATAGGCTCGGTCGGGCTTGGAAAGCTCGATACTGGACTCAGATTACTTGATTAAGGTCCTAGGTCTAGGTTTAGGGTTCAGTATACCGGTCCTATGTCAAGTTAGGGCTTGGTCTTAAGTGTAGTGTTAGGGTTAGCTTTATCGGTCCTAGGTCAAGTTAGGGCATAGTCCTAGGGTTAGAAATATCGGTCATAGGCTAAGAGGAATACTCAGTTCTAAGTTAAAAAATTGGTCGGAATCCTAGGTCATCGGATAATACCATCGACCGTGGGGCTTGGTCATTCTTGAAGAACACCGATACTAATCCTCGGTCGTAGTTGAAAAACATCGGTCATGATCTATGTTTGGAGCGGAAAAACAACGGTCCTGATCCTCAGTCGGAGGCTAAATTTTCTTAGTTCCAGGTTTTGACCCGGGTTCGTTTTCTTGGTCTCGATTGAAGAACCAGAGCAATGATTATCGGTATATGGTTTAAAGCCTTAGGACCGATGTGTTCTTATTTTGGTAAAAAATTTAGAAGGCTATAATTTTTTATTCAGATCATGGAATCATGATCTGTAAGTTACAGTTAATTCATATGATCATGAAAAACAAAATCCATAACATAAATCACGATTATTGGATCTTTACAAAGATCAAATTCAAAATACCATTTATAGTTCAAATATTGGGTATTTTCAAATCAAGACATTTCAAGACCTGATTTTTGTTCTATTAGATTTGAAATGATGAATATAATTGAACACAATAAAAACAAGAACATCATTCAAACATTAAAACAATTTTTGAAGATTAATCAAAATCCAATTTTATTTATAAACACAGTTTGATCAAGCATGAACAAAATGATTTTACAGTTGATTGTAAATCATCATAACACATTAACAAATATGTTTAGCAACTAACCGAATCAAAAAATTCAGACTAAACTCAAGAACACAAGATTTCAAAAATCCATGTTTTAAGCCTAAATTTTATAAAACACAGTTCGATCAAACGTTGTTATAGTTGCTTGAAAATCATCCTAACACATCAACAAACATATATAACAACTAATTGAATCAAAAAATTCAGATTAAACTCAAAAATACCAAAATTTTAAAAAATCTTGTTTTCAAACTAAATTTCTCAAAAAATATTTATTAAAATTTATTTGTTTTTGTTTTATTTCAACAAAAAGTTCTGTTAACATGATATATATAGAATAATTCTAAACAAATAAATCACATAATGAAATTTAAGTACAAATCAAACAAGAAAATGTGAAAATATTCAAAATTTTCAATTACATATTGATATATATATATATATGAGTTCTAAATTCATACAAACATTTTTAGAACACTCCAAAGGTATGTTGGAAGATATCCAAAAGCCTGGATCGATAAAGGAGTCACAGGAAAAGGTTTTGACAAAACACGGTTCATGACTGATTCTTCAATCTCATATTCAGGTCGTATTGTTGTGTAATTGTTTAATGATCTATATAGAAAGAATTATGTAGTATTTATATTACTTTAAGGTCGGTTGAGATAAGCCAATTCAAGTTGGATTGGATGATCTCGGGTCTTATCCCTAGTTCTAATCCTAAACGTGGATTCCAAGTTTTAGGATTAGGTAAGGTTAATAGGTTGAGGGTAATTGTAGGAAATGGCAAAGTGGAGATAAAGACGAAAGAATCAGCGAATAAGATGAAGAAATGACCCCAGTAACCCTCATGGAAGAATCGCGTCTTGCGAATCTTGCAATCGGCTGGCCTATAAAAGAAGACAATGCGAAACGATGTCATTTCGTGTATCGAGACGTAGGATTCCGTTGCATTTCGTCCACGGTCAGCTCCTTTGACCAACAGGCGTTAGCCATGTTAGTTGTTCTAGTGTGGGCGGGCACGCGTGACTTCGTTGCATCCGACTGCATGAAAGCATCTAGGATGTTGGATGAAGCCTGGGGGCGCTCATCTGATGGTCCATGTCTCTACTGCAAAAATTAAAAATAATCCGGTTACACTGGATTATCAGATTTATTTATTTTTTTTTATAAAAAAAGGTTATTTAAAATATATTTTTAATCATTTTTTACGTTTTTCTTCAAAAAAAAATCACAAAAAATATTTATATAATCCTAATAAAAATTATTATGATATTTTATTTTTTGGGGAATTTTTAGGGTATCTATTTAATTTGTATAAGTCATAAATTAAATATAATTAATGATTAAATGACAATTAAATATGTATAAACTCTTCATTGGTCTAATTTGAGTAAAATAAATACAATATTTTATCCACAAATTATTTTTGGAATTTTAAAAAATAAATTATTAATTAGAGTTTAATTATCAAAATAATTAAGTCTTAATTAGATTTTAATTCTTTTTTGAGTTATTTTGAATACAACATCTCAACATAATAATTTAATATTATTAAAAATAATAATATTATTCAAAAATTAGAGTAAGTCAAATATTTATACTAAAAATTTTGTTTTATTTAATTTATAGACAATTAATAGGTAAAAAACACTTCATTTCTATACTTATACTATCATATTGTTCCATTTTGAATTTATTTTATTAATTAAAATAGTATTGTAAAATTATAAATAACTAAACCATTTTTTAATATTTATATATGAACAGTAATATAATCAAATTAACTTGATACAATAATAAAAAGAACTATTTCTTATTGAAGAAAACAAACATTGCATAAAAAAAAAAAAAAAGTTATAGAAATAAATAGTTTTGACCATATTTATAATGTCTATGAAGTTGATTACATTGATTGTATAAGAAATATAGACTTAATTGAATTTGGGTATACAATTTTCTCAAATCAATTATCTAATGCAATCTTTATAATTAGGGTTATATATAATAAAACCAAACCATAGATTATAGAATTAAAGTATCATATTTGGTTTCTTTATTATGTACCAAAAGATTAATTAAGGAAACTTAATAAACATTAAGTTAAACATTATTTTTAATTTTTTCAATAAATAGTTATTTCTTTAAATAACTTTAATGTTGAATTAACTAAAACTCTAACTATAATCATAAACTAAGTAAGAATTAAAATATAAAAATTTAAAATAAGAAATAAATCCACCTAAATTTTGAATGAAACCAATTTAAAAACAGAATTTAAGTCGACATATCTTAAATAGTAGTTTAATTGAGAAATAAAAATTATTGTCAAAATACTAATAAGATATGAATGCAAAACAAGAATTTACAATATTTAATCATTAATTAATGTTTGAGATTAAAATATAAAATAACCTATATTGAGAATAAATAAAAAAAATTATATTTCATTTTAAACTAGGTTAATCATTAAAATATGTATTTTATTACCTTATATAATTTATCTTAACTCAAAATCATTTCATTGTTTTAATTTGTCTCAATATATTATAGTGTGTATTTAGATTACATAATATTCTAAATTTATATTTAATTTCTTTAAATAAACTTAAATTTAAATCCAAATCATATTTTACAAAAATCTTAATGATCCATATTTTGTGAGATTTAAATATACCATTATTAAATTAATATAGTAAGTGAAATCTATAATTATTAAAAGAATTTATATATTCTTAATATATTTATATTATTAATTTATCAATAATATATTCATAGAATATCATAACTTTGTGCATAAATATAATTATTATTATATTCTCATATCTTTAGAATTGTAAGGTTCTCGTACAAAAGTAATTATTAACAATATGCTACACACATTGCTATTGACCCAAAACATATAGACTCAAATCCACTATAGCAACAAAAACATGGATTCATAGTTTTACAACTTCTTCGTACATACAAGTGTAAGATCCGCCTCCTAACCCATTAGGTTGTACATTGATTCCTGTTACGTCCACAAACAAAAATAGTTAAAACAAAATTAAATATATAAATTAATCATTTTAACGTGATTATATGTTAAATAAAATGAATTTATATTTGTTAATAATATATAATCATTTTTATAATTTATATAAAAAGGTTTATTTCACTTTTTAATAAATACATAATAATTATATTTAAAATTTGTATATAATACTCCAAAATATTATATCTTTATTACTTCTTATTCATTCATGGATTTTTTATGATTCTTATAATTCATTATAAAAATTAAGATAAATAAAAATATTAACTTAAACCAATTTAAAATTTTTATGGATAATATTAATATTTATTAAAAATTTAATTTTATTATACTCTACCTTGCAATGTATTATTATTTGAATTTGTTCCATTCTCTTGGCCATTTGTAACCATGTAAATACCTGTCATATTTAAATAAATAAGAATTAAAAATTATATAATATTGAAAGATAAATTAACAATCATATTTATTGTCCATATAATTCATTTTTTATCTTAATCAATATAAGTAAAAGAGTCGAATAAAATCATCCATTTTTTAAAATTAAAACAAACTATTATGTGTCATATTTGTTTTAGAAGTAAACGACTAAAAGTTCAAATTATGCCTATAAAACCAGCTCTCATATTAATATGATAAAACAAATTAAAAGCTGTAAAAAATAAGATGTTTAACAAAATTTTAATGTTAAATCAAACTTCATATATAGCCGTACAAAAATATACACCATTAAAATCAATCATATTATATTATTATATTTGAATAAATTTATATATTAAACAATTAATTAAAAATAGAGATATAATTAAAAATATATAAAAAATTATTGAGTTTATACTTATAAAATTTAATAAATATATATAATTAGAAAAATTAAATCATATAAAAGGAAGAAGTATATACATGAAATAAGTAAATAACATAATAGAAACTGAATTGTTTTATTGTCCATAGTTATCAAATTATACTTTTATAACTTATTATGCAATGTAAAGTTAGATGTTTGGTTTATATACTATTTCAAATGTATACATATACAAACAAATTAATTAGTAGAATATTTGAAGGTAATATTAATAAAAATGGTGATAATCTCTTTATTATATATATAATAGGTAACAAAATATAATTCTTTAAATAAGATATTATTGATAAATGTAATAACAAAACAATAATTTTTTATTTAAGAGATTATAACATAAATGATTAAAGAAAATTTTATGATAATATATTATTAATAAATTGAATAAAAAATATAATCCTTTATTAAAGTATTATTACCATTTTTATTAATGTTATCATAAGGAATTATGTTAATGTTTTAAAAATTAAATTAATTTTTATTTTTAGTTGTATAATTTTAAATAATAAAATATAATAAGAAGAGATTATGATATTACTTTTTAAGGTAAGAAATAACAATTACTAATGTTTTAACTTATTAAAATTATAATAAGAAATTATGTTAATGTTTATAAATAATTTTATTTATATATTTTGTGGACCCCTGGAAATTGGCTTTGCATCCGTAGCTTAGCACATGTCGTAAACGACGCGTGGTAATACAAAGGAATACATTGCGGGGTAATTTGAGGTTCGATGCGTTTCAAACTTGGTTTGCGTGTCAAGCTTCTTTTAAAATAAAAACATTATTTAAAAAGATTTTTATATTAATGTTTGGGAGCTTTGGAATTAATTAGGTAAAAATAATTAGTTTTTGTTCAAATTTTAATAATCTAGGAGCCAAATAATAATTTGGCCAAAACCCGGTTTAAATTAATTTAACATAACTAATTCAAAAGAGATTATTTATTTGAATTCAAAGTCTTTAAGTGATTTTAAGAAAATCAATAAAATGATACGTGTATAAACGTATTTATACCTGAATTTCTATAAGGGTTAATGTTTTAGATACACTCGGGAAAAGACTTTTGTGATCATTAAATGACAGCATTTATTTTTAAAAAAATATTTTGGCTATTTCAAAAACTTTATTTATAACATTGTTTTCCATTTTAGTAGTACAGAAGACCTAAACAAGGATAGGTTTAGATGTGGTAAAAAATTGTACGAAATGATTATAATGGGGTGTACTTGTTGCATTGGTATCAAGTTTAACAAAAACCTAAAAATGTAAGAGGAAGGTATTAGATTTTAAAAATAAAATCAAATAGGGTCTTAGCTAAAAATATTTGTTTTGGGGAGGCAACTTGGGAATATTTTATTTTCTGACTTCAGGAAACCATTTAAAAACGGAGCGAATTTCCCGAAATTATAAAAATAAATTAGGTTTTGAAAAGTAGAACCTAATAGGCCTTAGGATTAGAAACCTAGGGCTTTGGTCCATTTAGATCGATATGGGCTCAGTCGGGCTTAGAAAGCTCGGTACCAGACTCGGGTTACTTGATTAAGGTCCTAGGTCTTAGGTTAGGTCCTAGGTCTAAGGTTAGGGTTAAGTCTATCGGTCATGGGTCAAGTTAGGGCTTGGTCCTAGGTCTATGGTTAGGGTTAAATTTACCGGTTCTTGGTCAAGTTAAGGCTCGGTCCTACAGTTATAAACATCAATCCTAGGCTAAGAGGAGGGCTTTATCCTAGGGTTGGAAACATCATTCCTAGGCTAAGAGGAGGGCTCGGTCCTAAGTTAATAACTCGGTCGAAATCCTTGATCCTAGGTTAAAACCATCGATCGTGGGGCTCGGTCCTTCTTGAAGAAAACCATTCCTGATCCTAAGTCGGAGTTGAAGAACATCGGTCATGATCCTTGGTTGGGGCTGAAGAACACCAGTCCTAATCACCGGTCGGAGGCTAAGTTTTATCGATCCCAAGTTTTGACCCAGGTTTGTTTTCTTGGTCGCGACTGAAGAACGAGATTGAGGATTACCGGTACTAGGTTAAAGCCTTAGGACCGAGGTGTTCTTATATTGGTCAAATTTTCAAAAAACTATAACTTTTGATTCAAATCATGGAATCATGATCTATAAGTTATAGTTTGTTCATATGATCACGAACAAAACCCAAATATAAATCACGATTGTTGGATACTTACAAAGATTAATTTCAAAACACCATATCTAGGTCAAATTTTAGGATTTTTCAAATCAGGCTATTTCAATGCCTGAGTTTCATTCCATTATCTTTGAAATGATAAATATAGTTGAACACAACCAAAACAAGAACATCATTCGAATATTCAAATAGTTTTGAAGATTAAATTAAAATTCAAAAATTTTTATTAACACAATTTCATTAAACATGATCAAAATAATGTTACAGTTACATGAAAATTATCCTAACAAATTAACAAAGATGTATAACAACTAACTGAATAAAAAATTTAGACTAACTCAAAGAACACATGATTTTAAAAATCCAGTTTTAAAGTTTAAATTTTAAAAAACGAAGTTTGATCAAACATTGTTACAGTTGTTTAAAAATTATCTTAACTCATTAACAAACATGTATTAAAACTAATTGAATCAAATTAAAGTCAAGAAATCCAAATTTTTAAAAATCCAGTTTTCAATGTTAAATTTTAAAAAAAGTTTATTCATATTGATTTGTTTTGTTTTATTTCCTTGGAAAATCCATACATGATATATAGAATGATTCTAAAAAAAGAAATTACATAATCAAAATCAAGAACAAATCAAACACGATCAAACAAGAAAGTTTGAAAAAAAATCAAAATTTTCAATTACAGATTGATATATGTGTTTTTGATTCATACCAACACTTGTATTTGAGAGAGGAACTTGTGATTAGTGTAATTGAGAGTAGTGTTATTCCCATAGGCATAATAGTACTATTATGACTCATGGAAGTGATGAGTCCACAACAATAGATTCTCATTATCTAACAAGGCCATTCTGTGATGTATAATCAACTTTGACAAATATGTCGCTTGATTTTGATAAAAGAAAACATGATTAGAGATGTATAGTAAATCTATGATAGATATATGCATTTATAATAAATAAGCACAAACTGAGTCGCCAAGAGATTTAATGAAATATCAAGAAAATAATATATGTTCAAACGTATTTATATAAGAGTTTCTAAAAAAGGTAGTTCGTTGTCTGTTTACGCTCGGGAAAGGGCTTTCACGCTATGTCCTCTAAGTCCACCTAAGGATGGTTTTTAAAAAATTATTCTAAAATAAACAAAGTCTGACTTATATAAATCCAATTATAATATTTATTACCATTAATTAGTAGTCTAAGGATGCTATGTAAGGGTGGGCTTTAAATAATTGTACAAAATTATTTAAAAGGGACGTCGACATATTGCGTTGGTATTCAGATTTAATAAAACCGAAAAATATCAAGTAATAATGTTAAAATAATTTTGTATTTTGAAAAGTAGAATCAAACAGACCTTAGGACCAGAGTCTTAACATTTGGATTCGGTTTGGCCGATCTAGGCTCGGTGGGGCTCGGTGAGACCTGGGTGGTCCGGACTAGGACTCGGGAGGCTTGGTTCCAAACTCGGGTGGCTCGGTCGAAGACTGGAGAGGCTCGATTCTAGATCAAGTCTACTGGTCTAGGTATTTAGTCATAGGGTTAGGAAGCTATTGGTCCTAGGTCTAGGGTTAAGGATATGTTTATTGGTCCCAAGCTACGTGAGGGCTCGGTCCTAAGGTTAGAAACATCGGTCCTAGGTCTAGGGTTAAGGTCAAGTATACCGGTCCTAGCTCAAGTGAAGGCTAGATCATATGGTTAGAAACATTGCTCTTAGGCCTAGGGTTATGGTTATGTTTACAGGTTCTAGGTCAAAGTGAGGACATAGGGTTAGAAACATTGGTCTTAGGTCTAGGGTTAATGTCAAGTTTATTAGTCCTAGGCTAAGTAAAGGTTCAGTCCTAGGGTTAGAACATTCGGTCTTGATCCTCGGTCCTAGCTGAAGTACATTGGTCCTGGTCCATAGTCCTGACTGAAGATCACTGGTCCTAGTCCTCGGTCATAGTTGAAGAACACTAGTCTATGTTCAGAAAACTCGGTTCAGGGATTCTCGATCTTGTGTGCAATTTCTCAGTCCTAGGTTTTGACTTGGGGTCCGTTTTCTCGGTCCCTATTGTAGAATAGAACCGAGAATCACCAGTCCTAGGCTAAAACTTTAAGACCATGTGTACTTATTTTGGTCCAAATTTCAGAACTCCAAAACTTTTGATTGGGATCATAAAATTATGATCCATAATCTATAGTAAGTTCATATAATCATAAAGAACAAATGTATTAACATAAAGCACAATTTTTAAGTCTTTACAAGGATCAATTTTAAAACACCATTTATAGGTCAAATTTTGGGATCTTTCAAATTAGGTATTTTCAAGGCCTCATTTTTGTTCTATTAATTTTGAAATGGTGAATATTGTACTTAATCT
The DNA here is from genome assembly GCF_907164915.1 of Impatiens glandulifera. NCBI lineage: Eukaryota > Viridiplantae > Streptophyta > Magnoliopsida > Ericales > Balsaminaceae > Impatiens > Impatiens glandulifera. Next base: position 12,054,931 of record NC_061870.1, read on the forward strand.
TAACCAAAATAAGAATATCATAACATCATTAAAATATTTTTTAAAGATTGAATCAAAATGTAAAATTTTCAAAAACAACATTTGATCAAAATGATCAAAGTGATGAAACAGTTACTTGGAATTTATCCTAACATGTTAACAAACATGGATATCAACTAACTGGATCAAAAATCCAGATTAAAACCAAGAACACAGAGATTTTAAAAATCCTGTTTTCAAACTTAAATTTTCAAAATTTTGATTCAAGTAGATTTGATCGATTCTCTTTAAATAGAAAGTTCATACATGATATACATAATGATTCTCAACAAAGAAATCACATAATTTTAAAGTTTAGAACAACCTAAATACGATCAAACAAGAAAAAATTGAAAAAATTCAAACATTACAATCACAAATCGTGATACAAACAATATGGATGCATACCAACATTGGGAGAACACCCCTGAGGTGTATTAATAGCTATTCAAGGGCCTGGATCCAGATTTGGATAGTCAGAACCGGTTTTGACAAAAATCAGTTCGCTAGAATTTTCAAAGTTTGGATTTAGGTGATAAAATCGGGTGATTGATGAATGATTGTTTGATGGTTTGGTAGTGAGAGGGCAATGGGCTATTTATAGTGCCTCTAAGGCGGTTGGGTATGGGTAATTGAAGTTAGATTTACCCTTCTCCGATCTTAACCCGAAATCGTGGAAGCCTTATCTACAACATGATAAGGGGGAAATGTGGGCACTGATGAGGGGGATTCGTGGACAAAATTTGGAGCGATAAGGATGCATGTAGCATGAGCTAAAGCTTCTGCAAAAATCGCGTCGGAGAGGTGGCGATTTTGGGGAGTCCTATATCCTAGTGAAGAAGAAGACTGAAACGACGTCGTTTCATCTAATGTCGGCCACGTTCCGTTGGACGATCAGCGGCTTGACTAACGGGGTTAGTAAGTCCTATTTGTTTATCCGGTGCGGTTGATTGCGCGTTGGATTCGTTGTAGTAAGGATCTAGCGCGATCTAGGCTGTTGGATAAGATCTGGGCGCTCATTTAATATTCCAGAATCCTGCTGCAAAAATTAAAAATAATTTATGCTACACACGATTATTAAATTTTATTTTTATTTAAAAGTTTATTAAAAAACGAATTTTAATCCCTTTTAAATCGGTTTCTTCAAAAAAAAATTCACAAAAATAATTTATGGAACCATAATAAAAATTATTATCACAATTTACTTTTTTTTGGTATTTTCAGGAATTTTAAGATATTTTATTTAATCAGTGTAAGTCATGAATTAAACATAAATCATGATTAATTCACAATTAAATATTGTTAACTTCTTCTTTGGTCTAATTTGAGTAAAATAAATATAATATTTTATTCTCAAATTATTTTTGAAATTTTGAATAATTTTCTTAATTAGGATTAATTATCACAATAATTAACCCTTAATTAGGTTTTAATTCCCTCTTTAAGTTGTTTTGAATATAAAATTTTAAAATATTATTTTAATATTATTAAAAAATCATTATATTATTTTAAAATAGGATAAGTAAAATTTTCATACTTACAAAAATTAATTTTTTTGAGAAAACGCTTAAACCATTTCATTAAAATCTCAAAAGTGGAAGGGTAAAAAATGAAAATTAGACAAACCCTAGCTAGATTAAAAGATGACAATTAAACGACCCTACAAACCTAATTAGTAGCAATCAAACATACAATCAGATTTTATAAACAAAGTTTATAAACTGTATCAAATACTAACTATCCCAATTAGAATTTTTATTTCCAAACCAACCTGTTGAATCAACAGGTTGTCTTTCTCTTTCCCTTTTCCTTACTCTTCCTCTTCTCTTTCTTTTGCAATGAAAAAATGATAACCGAAGAGATTGTTGAATATTGTCTATTCTTATTTTGATTTCTTTCTTTATATTAATGTCTTTATTATACATTAACTTACAATGTATTATTATTTGAATTTGTATCATTCTCTTGTCCATGTGTAACCATGTAAATATATGTTATATTTAAATAAATTATAATTAAAAATAATATAATATTAAAAGATAAATTAACAATTATATATATTGTCCATATAATTCATTCTTCATCGTAATTAATATAAGTAAAACAATCATTAAAATTATTCATTTTTTGAAATTAAAACAAACTATTATTATGTGTTATATTTTCTTTTTAAAGGGTAAACAACTAACATTTCAAATTTATGCTTAGAGAACTATCTATCAAATTAAATAATAAAACAAATTAAAATCTGTAAAAAAGTAAGATATATATAAAACAAATAATGTTAAATCAAAATTCATATGCCTACAAAAATATAAACTATTAAAAATCAATCATATTTTATTATTATATTTGAATAAATTTATATATTAAATTATTAATTAATAATAAAGATATAACTAAAAATTTATCAATGATTATTGAATTTATATTTATAAAATTTTATAAATATATAATTAGAAAAATTAAATTATATAGAAAGAAGAAGTATATACCTGAAATAAGTAAACAATATAATATAAACTGAATTGTTTTCTTGTCCGTAGTTATCAAATTATATTTTTTTTAAACTTATTATGCAATGGAGAGTTATTTGTTTGATTTATACAGTAGTTCTGATGTATACCTACACAAACACATTAATTAGTAAAATATTTTAAGTTAATTTTAATAAAAATAGTGATAATCTCTTTATTAAATATATAATATGTAACAAAATATAATTATTTAGAGAAGATATTATGACAAAATATTATTAATAAATTTAATAAGAAATATATATATATATATATATATATATATATATATATATATATATATATATATATATATATATATATATATATATATTAGAGATTATAACCTAAAAGATTAAAGAAAAAATTATTATAATATTTTATTAATAAATTCAATGAAAAAGTATAATCCTTTATTAAACTATTATTACCATGTTTATTAATATTATCAAAAGGAATTAGGTTAATGTTTTAAAAATTAAATTTATTTTTATATTTAGTTGTCTAATTTAGTAAAATATTAATAAGATTTTAAATTATTAAAATTATCACAAGAAATTATGTTAATGTTTTATAAATAATTGTATTTATATATTTTGTTTATAGACAATTAATATGAAAAAAACACTTCATTTCTTGACTTATACACTTGTACTATCATATTGGTCCATTTTGAATTTTATTTTATAAATTTTAATAGTATTAAAAATTATAAATAATTATTATTTAAATTTTAATAATCTAAGAGTCAAATATTAGTTTGGCCAAAACCCGGTTCAAATTAATTTAACATAACTAATTCAAACAAGATTAGTTATTTGAAATCAGAGTCGCCAAGTGATTTTAAGAAAATCAATAAAATGATATGTGTATAAAAGTATTTATACTAGAATTTCTATAAGGGTTCATGTCTTAGTTACACTCGGAAAAAGACTTTTGCGATATGACCTCTACGCCTGTCAAATGACGACATTTATTTTTAAAAAATATACTTTGGCTATTTGAAAAAGTTTATTGATAACATTATTTTCTATTTTAGTAGTACATGGGTCCTAAACAAGGATAGTTTTAGATGTGATAAATAATTATACGAAATTATTAAAAGGGTGTACCTGTTACACTTATATCAAGTTTAACAAAACCTGAAAATATAAGAGAAAGGTATTAGAATTTAAAAATAAATTCAAATAGGGTCTTAGTTGAAAATATTTGTTTTTAGGAGACATTCCAGGAATATTTTATTTTTTACTTCAAAAAACCATTTAAAAATGGAGCGGAGTTCCCAAAATTATAAAAATAAATTGGGTTTTGAAAAGTAGGACCTATTAGGCCTTAGGATCTAAATCTTAGGGCTTGGGTCCATTTAGATCGATATGGGCTCGGTCGGGCTCGGAAAGCACGGTACCGGACTCAGGTTACTTGATTAGGGTCCTAGGTCTTAGGTTAAGGTCTTATGTCTAAGGTTAGGGTTAAGTCTACCGGTTATGTGTCAAGTTAAGTCTTGGTCCTAGGTCTATGGTTAGGGTTATGTTTATCGGTCCTAGGTCAAGTTAAGGCTCGGTCCTAGGGTTAGAAACATTGATCCTAGGCTAAGAGGTGGGCTCGGTCCTAGGGTTGGAAACATCGTTCCTAGGTTAATAGGAGGGTTCAGTTCTAGGTTTAGAAATTTCCGTCTAGGGATAAGAAAAGGGCTCGGTCCTAAGTTAAAAACATGGTTGGAATCCGCAGTCCTAGGATAAAACCATCGGTCGTGGGGATTTTTCCTTCTTAAAGAACACTGGTACTAATCCTCAGTCGGAGTTGAAGAACATCTGTCCTAATCTTCGGTTGGAGCTGAAGAACAACGGTCCTGATCCTCGGTCGGAGGTTAAATTTCTCGGTCCAGATTTTGACCCAGGTTTGATTTCTCGGTCACGGCTGAAGAACCGAGGATTCCGGTATTAGGTTAAAGTCTTAGGACCGAGGTGTTCTTATTTTGGTCAAATTTTCAAATGGCTATAACTTTTGATTCAAATAATGGAATCATGATCTGTAACCTACAACTTGTTCATATGATCATGTAAAACAAAATCCATAACATAATTTACAATTGTTGGATCTTTACAAAGATCAATTTCAAAATACCATTTTTAGTTCAAATCTTGGATTTTAAAATTAGGTCATTTCAATGCCTGATTTTTGGTCTATTAGCTTTGAAATGATAAATATATAATTGATAACAACCAAAATAAGAACATCATTCAAACATCAAAACCGTTTTTGAAGAATAATCAAAATTTAAAATTTTTTAAAAACACAGTTTGATCAAACATGAACAAAATGATGTTACAGTTGTTTGGAAATCATCATAACACATTGACAAAAATGTATATCTATAAATTGAATAAAAAATCATACTAAACTATAGAACACAAGATTTCAAAAATCCAGGTTTTGAACTTAAATTTTATAAAACGCAGTCAAATCGTTATTACAGTTTCTTGGAAATTATCCTAACACATCAAAAAAAACATGTATAGCAATTACTTGAATCAAAAAAATCATATTAAACTCAAAAATACCAAATTTTAAAAAATTCAGTTTTCAAACTAAATTTTTCAAAAATTATTTATTTAAATTGATTTGTTCTGTTTTTTTCAACAAAAAGTTCATACATGATATGTAGAATAATTCTAAACAAAGAATCACATAATTAAACTTCAGAACAGATCAAACCCGAACAAACAAGAAAATATGAAAAAAATTAAAATTAAAATTACAAATTGATATATATGAGTTATAGATTCATACCAATACTTGGAGAACACTCCCAAGGTATGTTGGAAGCTATCCAAAAGCCTAGATCGAAGAAGGAGTCACTGGAAAAGGTTTTTGACAAAAAAAGGTTCTTGATTGATTCTTCAATCTTTGATTCAAGTTGTATTTTTGTGTAATTTTTAAATGATCTACTTTAGAAAAAACTATGTAATATTTATACTGCTTCAAGGTCAGTTGAGGTAAGCCAATTCAAGTCGGATTTGATGATCTCCGATCTTATCCCTAGTTCTTATCCTAAATGTGGAAGCCTAGTTTTGGATAAGGTAAGTATAATAGGTTGAGGGTTATTGTAGGCAATAACGAGATGGAGATAAGGGAAAAAGAATCAGCGGATAAGGTGGAGAAATGACCCTGGTAACCCTTCTGGAAGAATCGCATTGGCGATGATTACGAATCTGGCGATCGATTGGACTAGAGAAAAAGACGATGCGAAACGGCATTGTTTCGTGTAATGAGACGCGAGATTCCGTTGTGTTACGTTCGCGATTAGCTCCTTTGACCAACAGGCGTCAACCAACCCGTTAATTCTTCTAGTATGGGAAGGGACGTGTGGCTTTGTTTTATCTCACTACGTGAGAGCGTCTAGGCTGTTGGATGAAGCGTGGGGGCGCTCATCTGTTGTCCATGTCTCTATTGCAAAAATTAAAATAAATCATGTTACACTGGATTATCAAATTTGTTTATTTTTATAAAAAAAAAGTTATATAAAATCGATTTTTAATCATTTTTTACGTCTTTCTTCACTAAAGATTTCACAAAAAAATATTTATATAATCATAATAAAAATTATGATCATATTTTATTCCTTGGATATTTTTGGGAGTTTTTTGGGTATTTATTTAATTTGTTTAAGTCATAAATTAAACATAATTCATGATTAAATCAAAATTAAAGATTTGTAACCTCTTATTTGGTCCAATTTGATATTTGGTCCAATTTGATTAAAATATATACATTATTTTATCCTTAAATTATTTTTGGAGTTTTGAAAATTTAATTATCACAATAATTAACCCTTAACTAGGGTTTAATTCCTAGTTTGAGTTATTTTGAATATAAAAATTCAATATATTATTTTAATATTATTAAAAATAATATTATTATTTAAAAATGAAGGTAAGTCAAATTTGTATACTTACAATTTTGTTTTATTTTATTTATAGACAATTAATATAGAAAAAACACTTCATTTATTTACTTATACTATCATATTGTTCCATTTTGAATTTTATTTTATTAATTTTAATATTATTGAAAAATTATAAATAATTAAACGATTTTCAATATTTATAGATGAACAGTACTATAATCAAATTAACTTGGTACAATAATAAAAAGAACTATTTCTCATTGAAGAAAACAATCATTATTTTAAAAAAATTAAGTTATAGAAATAAATAGTTATTCTCTTGAAACGATTAAAGGATTTTTTAATTTTTTATTTTTTATTAATTTTTAATTTTTTAACGATTAAATAGTTATAGAAATAAATATTTTTAATTTTTTTATTAATTTTAATAGTATTAAAAAATTATAACTAATTAAACGATTTTTTAAATATTTATAAATGAACAGTAATATAATTATATTAACTTGATATAATAAATTATTCTCTTGAAAAAATAAACAATACATAAAATATATATATAATCTTTAATTAATGTTTGAGATTAAAAAATTATCCTATATGGAGAATAAATAAAAAATTTATATTTCTTTTTAAACTAGGTTAGTCATTAAAATATAAATCTTAAATCATATAGTTCAACTTAAATATAAATCCAAATCATATTTTAGGAAAATCTTAATGATCCATATTTTGTGAGATTTAAGTATACCATTATTAAATTAATATAGTAAGTGAAATATATAATTATTAAAAGAATATATATAATAAATTTTACTTATATATTTTTAATAAATTTATATTATTAATTTATTAATAATAGATTCATATAATATCATAACTTTGTACATAAATATAATAATTATTATTATTATTATTATATTCTCTTGTCTTTATAATGGTAAGGCTTTTTACCAAAAAAAAAAAAAAAGTAGTTATTAACAATATTCTAAACACATTGCTATTGACCCAAAATATATAGACTCAAAACCCCCTATAGCAACAAAAACATGGATATATATTTTTACAACTTCTTTGTACATTACCAAATTACCAGTGTAAGATCCGCCTCCGGTTACTTAAGTTAGTAACCAATATGTTGTACACAAACAAAAAGAGTTAAAATAAAATTAAATATAAAAATCAATCATTTTAACGTGATTATATATTAAGTAAAATCAATTTATATTTTTTAATAGAAAATAATAATTTTATAATTTATTTAAAAAAGTTTATTTCACTATTAAATAAAAATATAATATTTACATTTAAAATTTGTATATAATACTCCACAATATTATATCTTTATTACTTTTTATTCATTCATGGATCTTTAAATGATTCTTATAGTTCTCTATAAATATTAAGATAAATAAAAATATACATTTAAACCAATTGAAAGTTTTGTATGGATAATATTAATATTATTTAAAAATTTAATTTTTTTTATAATACTCTACCTTGCAATGTGTTAAAATTTGAATTTGCACCATTCTCTTGGTCATGTGTAACCATGTAAATACTTGTCATATTAAATAAATAAGAATTAAAAATTATATATTATTGAAAAATAAATTAACAATCTTATTTATTGTCCATATAATTCATTTTTCATCTTAATCAACATAAGTAAAAGAGTCTTTAAATTTATTCATTTTTTAAAATTAAAACAAACTATTATGTGTCATATTTGTTTTAAAGGTAAAACCACTACAAGTTTAAATTATGCCTAAAAAACCACCTCTCATATTAAATAATAAAACAAATTAAAAGCTTTAAAAGATAATATATTTAACCAAAATTTAATATTAAATCAAAATTCATATATATTCCTACAAAAATATACACTATTAAAAATCAGTCATATTTTATTATTATATTTGAATAAATTTATATATTAAATAATTATTTAACAATAGAGATATAATTAAAATTAGACCAAACTTTATTGAATTTATACTTTTAAAATTTCATAAATATATATAATTAAAAAATTAAATCATATAGAAGGAAGAAAATATATACATAAAATAATAATTAACAACATAATAGAACATAATAGAAACTGAATTGTTTTATTGTAAATATTTATCAAATTAATTTTTTTATAATTTATTATGCAATGTAGAGTTAGATTGTTGATTTATAAAGTATACCTATTTTATAGGTACACAAACAAATTAATTAGTATAATATTTTAAGGTGATTTTAAAAAAAATGGTGATGATCTCTTTATTATATATATAATAGGTAACAAAATATAATTCTTTATAAAAAATATTATGAAAATATTATTAATAAATGTAATAACAAAAACATAATTTTTTATTTAAGAGATTGTAACGTAAATTATAAAATAAAATTTTATTAATAAATTGAATAAAAAATATAATCTTTTATTAAATTATTATAATCATTATTTTTATTAATGTTATCATAAAGAATTATGTCAATGTTTAAAAAATAAAATTAATTTTTATATTTAGTTGTATAATTTAAAATAACAAAATATTATAAGAGATTATGATATTATTTTTTAAGGTAAGAAATAAAAATTTAATAAGATTTTAATTTATTAAAATTATAATAAGAAATTATGTTAATGTTTTATAAATAATTTTATTTATATATTTTGTGGACCCCGGGAATGGGCTCTGCATCTCTTAGCACGTGTCGTAAATGACGCGTGACAATACAAATGAATACATTGTGGAGTGGTTCAAGGTTCGATGCGTTTCAAACTTAGTTGCGTGTCAAGCTTCTTTTAAAAGAAAACATTATTTTAAAATGTTTGGAAACTTTGAAATTAATTATGTAAAAATAATTAATTTTTATTCAAATTTTAATAATTTGGGAGCCAAATAATAGTTTGGCCAAAAATCGGTTCAAACTAATTTAACATAAATAATTCAAAAGAGATTATTTATTTGAAATCAGAGTCACCAAGTGATTTTAAGAAAATCAATAAAATGATACGTGTATAAACGTATTTATACCAGAATTTCTGTAATAGTTCATTTCTTAGTTACACCCGTCAAATGACGACATTTATTTTTTTAAAATATACTTTGGTTATTTGAAACAATTTATTTATAACATTATTTTCTATTTTAGTAGTACACGGGTCCTAAACAAGAATAGGTTTAGATGTGGTAAATAATTGTATAAAATTATTAAAAGGGGTGTATCTGTAACATTGGTATCAAGTTTAACAAAACCTGAAAATGTAAGAAAATGGTATTCGAATTTAAAAATAAATTCAAACAGGTTCTTAATTGAAAATATTTGTTTTAAAGAGACATCCCATGAATAATATATTTTTGGACTTCGGGAAACCATTTATAAATAGAGAGGAGTTCCCAAAATTATTAAAATAAATTGGGTTTTTACAAATAGGACCTAATAGGCTCGGTCGGGCTTGGAAAGCTCGATACTGGACTCAGATTACTTGATTAAGGTCCTAGGTCTAGGTTTAGGGTTCAGTATACCGGTCCTATGTCAAGTTAGGGCTTGGTCTTAAGTGTAGTGTTAGGGTTAGCTTTATCGGTCCTAGGTCAAGTTAGGGCATAGTCCTAGGGTTAGAAATATCGGTCATAGGCTAAGAGGAATACTCAGTTCTAAGTTAAAAAATTGGTCGGAATCCTAGGTCATCGGATAATACCATCGACCGTGGGGCTTGGTCATTCTTGAAGAACACCGATACTAATCCTCGGTCGTAGTTGAAAAACATCGGTCATGATCTATGTTTGGAGCGGAAAAACAACGGTCCTGATCCTCAGTCGGAGGCTAAATTTTCTTAGTTCCAGGTTTTGACCCGGGTTCGTTTTCTTGGTCTCGATTGAAGAACCAGAGCAATGATTATCGGTATATGGTTTAAAGCCTTAGGACCGATGTGTTCTTATTTTGGTAAAAAATTTAGAAGGCTATAATTTTTTATTCAGATCATGGAATCATGATCTGTAAGTTACAGTTAATTCATATGATCATGAAAAACAAAATCCATAACATAAATCACGATTATTGGATCTTTACAAAGATCAAATTCAAAATACCATTTATAGTTCAAATATTGGGTATTTTCAAATCAAGACATTTCAAGACCTGATTTTTGTTCTATTAGATTTGAAATGATGAATATAATTGAACACAATAAAAACAAGAACATCATTCAAACATTAAAACAATTTTTGAAGATTAATCAAAATCCAATTTTATTTATAAACACAGTTTGATCAAGCATGAACAAAATGATTTTACAGTTGATTGTAAATCATCATAACACATTAACAAATATGTTTAGCAACTAACCGAATCAAAAAATTCAGACTAAACTCAAGAACACAAGATTTCAAAAATCCATGTTTTAAGCCTAAATTTTATAAAACACAGTTCGATCAAACGTTGTTATAGTTGCTTGAAAATCATCCTAACACATCAACAAACATATATAACAACTAATTGAATCAAAAAATTCAGATTAAACTCAAAAATACCAAAATTTTAAAAAATCTTGTTTTCAAACTAAATTTCTCAAAAAATATTTATTAAAATTTATTTGTTTTTGTTTTATTTCAACAAAAAGTTCTGTTAACATGATATATATAGAATAATTCTAAACAAATAAATCACATAATGAAATTTAAGTACAAATCAAACAAGAAAATGTGAAAATATTCAAAATTTTCAATTACATATTGATATATATATATATATGAGTTCTAAATTCATACAAACATTTTTAGAACACTCCAAAGGTATGTTGGAAGATATCCAAAAGCCTGGATCGATAAAGGAGTCACAGGAAAAGGTTTTGACAAAACACGGTTCATGACTGATTCTTCAATCTCATATTCAGGTCGTATTGTTGTGTAATTGTTTAATGATCTATATAGAAAGAATTATGTAGTATTTATATTACTTTAAGGTCGGTTGAGATAAGCCAATTCAAGTTGGATTGGATGATCTCGGGTCTTATCCCTAGTTCTAATCCTAAACGTGGATTCCAAGTTTTAGGATTAGGTAAGGTTAATAGGTTGAGGGTAATTGTAGGAAATGGCAAAGTGGAGATAAAGACGAAAGAATCAGCGAATAAGATGAAGAAATGACCCCAGTAACCCTCATGGAAGAATCGCGTCGGTGATGATTGCGAATCTGTCAATCGGCTGGCCTAGAAAAGAAAACAATGTGAAACGATGTCATTTCGTGTATCGAGACGTAGGATTCCGTTGCGTATCGTCCGCGGTCAGCTCCTTTGACCAACAGGTGTTAGCCATGTTGTTAGTTGTTCTAGTGTGGGCGGGCATGCGTGACTTCGTTGCATCCGACTGCATGAGAGCGTCTAGGATGTTGGATGAAGTTTGGGGGCGCTCATCCGATGTCCATGTCTCTACTGCAAAAATTAAAAATAATCCGGTTACACTGGATTATCAGATTTATTTATTTTTTATAAAAAAAAGTTATTTAAAATATATTTTTAATCATTTTTTACTTTTTTCTTCACAAAAAAACACAAAAAAATATTTATATAATCCTAATAAAAATTATGATCATATAATATTTTTGGGGAATTTTAGGGTATTTATTTAATTTGTATAAGTCATAAATTAAATATAATTAATGATTAAATCACAATTAAATATGTATAAACTTTTCATTGGTTAATTTGAGTAAAATAAATACAATATTTTATCCACAAATTTTTTTTAAATTTTGAAAAATAAATTATTAATTAGAGTTTAATTATCAAAATAATTAACTCTTAATTAGATTTTAATTCCTTTTTTGAGTTATTTTGAATACAATATCTCAACATAATAATTTAATATTATTAAAAATAATAATATTATTTAAAAATTAGAGTAAGTCAAATATTTATACTAAAAATTTTGTTTTATTTAATTTATAGACAATTAATAGGTAAAAAATACTTCATTTCTATACTTATACTATCATATTGTTCCATTTTGAATTTATTTTATTAATTTTAATAGTATTGTAAAATTATAAATAACTAAACCATTTTTTTAATATTTATATATGAACAGTAATATAATCAAATTAACTTGATACAATAATAAAAAGAACTATTTCTTATTGAAGAAAACAAACATTACATAAAAAAAAAAAAGTTATAGAAATAAATAGTTTTGACCATATTTATAATGTCTATGAAGTTGATTACATTGATTGTATACGAAATATAGACTTAATTGGATTTTGGATATACAATTTTCTCAAATCAATTATCTAATGCAATCTTTATAATTAGGGTTATATATAATAAAACCAAACTATAGATTATAGAATTAAAGTATCATATTTGGTTTCTTTATTATGTACCAAAAGATTAATTAAGCAAACTTAATAAACATTAAGTTAAACATTATTTTAATTTTTTCAATAATTATTTCTTTCTTTAAATAACTTTAATATTGAATTAACTAAAAGTCTAACTATAATAATAAACTAAGTAAGAATTAAAATATAAAAATTTTAAATAAGAAATAAATCCATCTAAATTTTGAATGGAACCAATTTAAAAACAGAATTTAAGTCGACATGTCTTAAATAGTGGTTTAATGGAGAAATAAAAATTATTGTCAAAATACTAATAAAATATGAATGCAAAACAAGACTTTACAATATTTAATATTTGAGATTAAAATATAAAATAACCTATATTGAGAATAAAAAAAAATTATATTTCATTTTAAACTAGGTTAATCATTAAAATATTTATTTTATTACCTTATATAATTTATCTTAACTCAAAATCATTTCATTGTTTTAATTTGTCTCAATATATTATAGTGTATATTATAGTGTGTATTTATATTACATAATATTCTAAATTTATATTTTATTTCTTTACTTAAACTTAAATTTAAATCCAAATCATATTTTATAAAAATCTTAATGATCCATATTTTGTGAGATATAAATATACCATTATTAAATTATATAGTAAGTGAAATCTATAATTATTAAAAGAATTTATATATTAAATTTTATTTATATATTTTTAATAAATTTATATTATTAATTTATCAATAATATATTCATAGAATATCATAACTTTGTGCATAAATATAATTATTATTATATTCTCATATCTTTAGAAATGTAAGGTTCTCTTACAAAAGTAATTATTAACAATATGCTACACACATTGCTATTGACCCAAAACATATAGACTCAAAACCTCTATAGCAACAAAAACATGGATTTATAGTTTTACAACTTCTTCGTACATTACAAGTGTAAGATCCGCCTCCTAACCCATTAGGTTGTACATTTATTCCTGTTACGTCCACAAACAAAAACAGTTAAAACAAAATTAAATATATAAATTAATCATTTTAACGTGATATATATTAAATAAAATAAATTTATATTTTTTAATAATATATAATCATTTTTATAATTTATATAAAAAAGTTTATTTCACTTTTAAATAAATACATAATATTTATATTTAAAATTTGTATATAATACTCCAAAATATTATATCTTTATTACTTCTTATTCATTCATTGATCTTTTGATGATTCTTATAATTCACTATAAAAATTAAGATAAATAAAAATATTAACTTAAACCAATTTAAAATTTTGTATGGATAATATTAATATTTATTAAAAATTTAATTTTATTATACTCTACCTTGAAATGTATTATTATATGAATTTGTTCCATTCTCTTGGCCATTTGTAACCATGTAAATACCTGTCATATTTAAATAAATAAGAATTAAAAATTATATAATATTGAAAGATAAATTAACAATCATATTTATTTTCCATATGATTCATTTTTTTTATCTTAATCAATATAAGTAAAAGAGTCAAATAAAATCATCCATTTTTTAAAATTAAAACAAACTATTATGTGTCATATTTGTTTTAAAATTGTTTTAAAAGTAAACGACTAAAAGTTCAAATTATGCCTATAAAACCAGCTCTCATATTAAACAATAAAACAAATTAAAAGCGGTAAAAAATAAGATGTTTAACAAAATTTTAATGTTAAATCAAAATTCATATATAGCCGTACAAAAATATACACTATTAAAATCAATCATATTATATTATTATATTTGAATAAATTTATATATTAAACAATTAATTAAAATAGAGATATAATTAAAAATATATAAAAAATTATTGATTTTATACTTATAGAATTTAATAAATATATATAATTAAAAAAATTAAATCATATAAAAGGAAGAAGTATATACATGAAATAAGTAAATAACATAATAGAAACTGAATTGTTTTATTGTCCATAGTTATCAAATTATACTTTTATAACTTATTATGCAATGTAAAGTTAGATGTTTGATTTATATACTAGTTCAAATGTATATATATATACAAACAAATTAATTAGTAGAATATTTGAAGGTAATTTTAATAAAAATGGTGATAATCTCTTTATTATATATATAATAGGTAACAAAATATAATTCTTTAAATAAGATATTATGAAAAAATATTATTAATAAATGTAATAACAAAACCATAATTTTTTATTTAAGAGATTATTACATAAATGATTAAAGAAAATTTTATGATAATATATTATTAATAAATTGAATAAAAAATATAATCCTTTATTAAAGTATTATTACCATTTTTATTAATGTTATCATAAGTAATTATGTTAATGTTTTAAAAATTAAATTAATTTTTATTTTTAGTTGTATAATTTTAAATAACAAAATATAATAAGAAGATATTATGATATTACTTTTTAAGGTACGAAATAACAATTTAATAAGGTTTTAATTTATTAATGTTATAATAAGAAATTATGTTAATGTTTTATAAATAATTTTATTTATATATTTTGTGGACCCCGTGAATGTGTTCTGCATTCTCTTAGCACGTGTTGTAACGACGCTCGATAATACAAATGAATACATTAGGGAGTGGTTCGATGCGTTTCAAACTTGGTTTGCGTGTCAAGCTTATTTTAAAAGAAAACGTCATTTAAAATTATTTTATAATAATGTTTGGGAGCTTTGAAATTAATTATTATTCAAATGTTAATAATCTAGGAGCCAAATATTAGTTTGCCAAAACCCGGTTCACTAATTCAAAAGAGATTAGTTATTTTAAATCAGAGTCGCCAAGTGATTTTAAGAAAATCAATAAAATGATACGTGTATAAACGTATTTATACTAGAATTTCTATAAGGGTTCATGTCTTAGTTACGCTCGGGAAAAGGCTTTTGCGATATGACCTTTGCGCCTGTCAAATGACGACATTTATTTTTAAAAAAAAATACTTTGGCTATTTGAAAAAGTTTATTTATAACATTAAAGGTTTGTTTTCTTGGTCGCGACTGAAGAACGAGATTGAGGATTACCGGTACTAGGTTAAAGCCTTATGACCGAGGTGTTCTTATATTGGTCAAATTTTCAAAAGACTAAAACTTTTGATTCAAATCATGGAATCATGATCGGTAAGTTATAGTTTGTTCATATGATCAAGAACAAAACCCAAAAATAAATCACGATTGTTGGATACTTACAAAGATCAATTTCAAAACACCATATCTAGGTCAAATTTTAGGATTTTTCAAATCAGGCTATTTCAATGCCTGAGTTTCATTCCATTAGCTTTGAAATGATGAATATAGTTGAACACAACCAAAACAAGAACATCATTCGAATATTCAAATTGTTTTGAAGATTAAATCAAAATTCAAAAATTTTCATTCACACAATTTAATCAAACATGATCAAAATGATGTTACAGTTGCATGAAAATCATCCTAACAAATTAATAAAGATGTATAACAACTGACTGAATAAAAAAATTCAGACTAACTCAAAGAACACATGATTTCAAAAATCCAGTTTTAAAGCTTAAATTTTAAAAAACGCAGTTTGATCAAACTTTGTTACAGTTGTTTGAAAATTATCTTAACTCTTTAACAAACATGTATAAAAACTAATTGAATAAAAAAAAATCAAATTAAAGTCAAGAAAACCAAATTTTAAAAAATCCAGTTTTCAAGGTTAAATTTTAAAAAAAGTTTATTCATATTGATTTGTTCTGTTTTATTTCCATAGAAAATCCATACATGATATATTGAATGATTCTTAACAAAGAAATTACGTAATCAAAATCAAGAATAAATCAAACCCGATCAAACAAGAAAGTTTGAAAAAATTCAAAATTTTCAATTACAGATTGATATATGTGTTTTGGATTCATACCAACACTTGTATTTGAGAGAGAAACTTGTGATTAGTATAGTTGAGAGTAGTGTTATTCCCATAGTCATAATAGTACTATTATGACTCATGGAAGTGATGAGTCCACAACAATAGATTCTCGTATCTAACAAGGCCATTCTGTGATGTGTAATCAACTTTGATAAATATGTCGTTTGATTTTGATAAAAGCAAACATGTCGTTTGATTTTGATAAAAGAAAACATGATTAGAGATGTATAGTATATCTAATATAGATGTATGCATTTATAATAAATAAGCACAAACTGAGTCGCCAAGAGATTTAATAAAATATCAAGAAAATAATATGTGTACAAACGAATATATATTAGAGTTTCTAAAAAAGGTAGTTCGTTGTCTGTTTACGCTCGGGAAAGGGCTTTCACGCTATGTCCTCTACGTCCACCCAAGGATGGTTTTTGAAAATTATTCTAAAATAAACAAATTCTGACTTATATAAATCCAATTATAACATTTATTAACTTTAATTAGTATTCTAAGGATGCTATGTAAGGGTGGGCTTTAAATAATTGTACAAAATTATTTAAAAGGGGTGTCGACATATTGCGTTGGTATTCAGATTTAATAAAACCGAAAAATATC
This sequence comes from Impatiens glandulifera, assembly GCF_907164915.1. Classification (NCBI taxonomy): domain Eukaryota; kingdom Viridiplantae; phylum Streptophyta; class Magnoliopsida; order Ericales; family Balsaminaceae; genus Impatiens; species Impatiens glandulifera. The sequence goes on from NC_061870.1 coordinate 12,072,258, forward strand.
AAGGAATAATGTTAAAATAATTTTGTATTTTGAAAAGTAGAACCAAACAGACCTTAGGACCAGAGTCTTAACATTTAGATTCGGTTTGGCCGATCTAGGCTCGGTGGGGCTCGCTGAGACCGGGGTGGTCCAGACTAGGGCTCGGGAGGCTCGGTCCCAAACTCGGGTGGCTCGGTCGAAGACTGGAGAGGCTCAATTCTAGATCAACTCTACTGGTCTAGGTATTTATTCATAGGGTTAGGAAGCTATTATTCCTAGATCTATGGTTAAGGATAGGTTTATTGGTCCTAAGCTACGTGAGGGCTCGATCCTAAGGTTAGAAACATCAGTCCTAGGTCTAGGGTTAAGGTCAAGTATACCGGTCCTAGGTCAATTGACGACTTGATCATAGGGTTAAAAACAGTGCTCTTAGGCTTAGGGTTATAGTTATATTTACCAGTCCTAGGTCAAAGTGAGGGCATAGGGTTATAAACATTGGTCTTAGGTCTAGGGTTAATGTCAAGTTTATTGGTCCTAGGCTAAGTAAGGTTTCGATCCTAGGGTTAGAACATTCGGTCTTGATCCTCGGTCCTAGCTGAAGTACATTGGTCCTGGTCCATAGTCCTAGCTGAATATCACTGGTCCTAGTCCTCGGTCATAGTTGAAGAACACTAGTAGTCTATGTTCAGAAAACTCGGTTCAGGGATTCTCGATCCTGTGTGCACTTTCTCAGTCCTAGGTTTTGACCATGGGTCCGTTTTCTCGGTCCCTACTGTAGAATAGAACCGAGAATCACCAGTCCTAGGCTAAAACCTTAAGACCATGTGTTCTTATTTTGGTCCAAATTTCATAACTCCAAAACTTTTGATTGGGATCATAAAATTATGATTCATAATCTATAGTAAGTTCATATAATCATAAAGAACAAATGTCTTAACATAAAGAACAATTTTTAAGTCTTTACAAGGATCAATTTTAAAACACCATTTATAGGTCAAATTTTGGGATCTTTCAAATTATGTATTTTCAAGGCCTGATTTATGTTCTATTAATTTTGAAATGGTGAATATAGTACTTAATCTTAACCAAAACAAGAATATCATATCATTAAAATAGTTTTTAAGATTGAATCAAAATGTAAAATTTTCAAAAACAACATTTGATCAAAATGATCAAAGTGATGAAACAGTTACTTGGAATTTATCCTAACATGTTAACAAACATGTATTAACTAACTAGATCAAAAAATCTAGATTAAAACCAAAAACACAAAGATTTTAAAAACCCTATTTTCAAACTTAAATTTTCAAAATTTTGATTCAATTAGATTTGATCGATTCTCTTTAAATAGAAAGTTCATACATGATATACATAATGATTCTCAACAAAGAAATCACATAATTAAAGCTTAGAACAACCTAAATACGATCAAACAAGAAAAAATTGAAAAAATTCAAACTTTACAATCACAAATCGTGATACAAACGATATGGATGCATACCAACATTGGGAGAACACCCCTGAGGTGTATTAATAGCTATTCAAGGGCCTGGATCGATACTTGGACAGTCAGAACCGGTTTTGACAAAAATAAGTTCGCTAGAATTTTCAAAGTTTGGATTTAGGTGATAAAATCGGGTGATTGATGAATGATTGATTGATGATTTGGTAGTGAGAGGGCAATGGGTATTTATAGTGCCTCTAAGGCGGTCGGGTAGGGGTAATTGAAGTTAGATTTACCCTTCTCCGATCTTAACTCTAAATTGTGGAAGCCTTATCTACAACATGATAAGGGGGAAATGTGGGCGCTGATGAGGGGGATTCGTGGCCAAAATTTGGAGCGATAAGGATGCATGTAGCATGAGCTAGAGCTTCTGGAAGAATCGCGCCGGAGAGGTCGCGATTTTGGCAAGTCCTATATCCTAGTGAAGAAGAAGACTGAAACGACGTCGTTTCATCTAATGTCGGCCACGTTCCGTTGGACGATCAGCAGCTTGACTAACGGGGTTAGTAAGTCCTATTCGTTGATCCAGTGCGGTTGATTGCGCGTTGAATCCGTTGTAGTAAGGATCTAGTGCGTTCTAGACTGGGTGATAAGATCTGGGCGCTCATTTAATATTCCAGAATCCTGCTGCAAAAATTAAAAATAATTTATGCTACACAAGATTATTAAATTTTATTTTTATTTAAAATTTTATTAAAAAACGAATTTTAATCCTTTTTAAATCTATTTATTCAAAAAAAATTCACAAAAATAATTTATGGAACTATAATAAAAATTATTATCATAATTTACTCTTTTTTGGTATTTTTAGGAATTTTATTTAATTAGTGTAAGTCATGATTAAATCACAATTAAATATTTTTAACATATTCTTTGGTTTAATTTGGATAAAATAAATATAATATTTTATTCTCAAATTATTTTTGAAATTTTGAATAATTTTCTTAATTAGGATTAATTATCACAATAATTAACCCTTAATTAGGTTTTAATTCCCTCTTTAAGTTGTTTTGATTATAAAATTTTAAAATATTATTTTAATATTATTAAAAAAAATTATAATATTATTTTAAAATAGGGTAAGTAAAATTTTCATACTTACAAAAAATAATTTTTTTTTGAAAAAACGCTTAAACCATTTTATTAAAATCTCAAAAGTGGAAGGGTAAAAAATGAAAATTAGACAAACCCTAGCTAGATTAAAAGATGACAATTAAACGACCCTAAAAACTTAATTAGTAGAAATCAAATATACAAACAGATTTTATAAACAAAGTTTATAAACTGTATAATCAAGATTTTTATTTCCAAACCAACCTGTTGAATCAACAGGTTGTCTTTCTCTTTCCCTTTTCCTTACTCTTCCTCTTCTCTTTCTTTTGCAATGAAAAAATGATAATTGAAGAGATTGTTGAAATTCTTATTTTAATTTCTTTCTTTATATTAATGTCTTTATTATACACTACCTTACAATGTGTTATTATTTGAATTTGTATCATTCTCTTGTCCATGTGTAACCATGTAAATATATGTCATATTTAAATAAATTATAACTAAAATTAATATAATATTAAAAGATAAATTAACAATCATATATATTGTCCATATAATTCATTCTTCATTGTAATTAATATAAATCGTAATTAATAGAAGTAAAACAATCATTAAAATTATTCATTTTTTGAAATTAAAACAAACTATTATTATGTGTTATATTTTCTTTTTAAAGGGTAAACAACTAACATTTCAAATTTATGCATAGAAAACTATCTATCAAATTAAATAATAAAACAAATTAAAATCTGTAAAAAATAAGATATATATATAAAAAAATAATGTTAAATCAAAATTCATAGGCCTACAAAAATATAAAATATTAAAAATCAATCATATTTTATTATTATATTTGAATAAATTTATATATTAAATTATTAATTAATAATAAAGATATAATTAAAAATATATCAAAGATTATTGAATTTATATTTATAAAATTTTATAAATATATAATTAGAAAAATTAAATTATATAGAAAGAAGAAGTATATACTTGAAATAAGTAAACAATATAATATAAACTGAATTGTTTTCTTGTCCATAGTTATGAAATTATATTTTTTTTAAACTTATTATGCAATGGAGAGTTATTTGTTTGATTTATACAGTAGTTCTAATGTATACCTACACAAACACATTAATTAGTAAAATATTTTAAGGTATATATATTAGAGATTATAACTTAAAAGATTAAAGAAAAAATTATTATAATATTTTATTAATAAATTCAATGAAAAAGTATAATCATTTATTAAACTATTATTACCATGTTTATTAATATTATCAAAAGGAATTATGTTAATGTTTTAAAAATTAAATTTATTTTTATATTTAGTTCTCTAATTTAAAAAACAGAAATAAATAAATTAGTAAAAGATTAATAAGATTTTAAATTATTAAAATTATCACAAGAAATTATGTTAATGTTTTATAAATAATTGTATTTATATATTTTGTTTATAGACAATTAATTAATATGGAAAAAACACTTCATTTCTTGACTTATACACTTGTACTATCATATTGTTCCATTTTGAATTTTATTTTATTAATTTTAATAGTATTGAAAAATTATAAATAATTATTATTCAAATTTTAATAATCTAAGAGCCAAATAATAGTTTGGCCAAAACCCGGTTAAAATTAATTTAACATAACTAATTCAAACGAGATTAGTTATTTGAAATCAGAGTCGCCAAGTGATTTTAAGAAAATCAATAAAATGATACGTGTATAAACGTATTTATACTAGAATTTCTATAAGGGTTCAAATGACTTTTGCGCCTATGACTTCTGCGCCTGTCAAATGACGACATTTATTTTTAAAAAATATACATTGGCTATTTGAAAAAGTTTATTGATAACATTATTTTCTATTTTAGTAGTACATGGGTCCTAAACAAGGATAGTTTTAGATGTGATAAATAATTGTACGAAATTATTAAAAGGGTGTACCTGTTACACTTATATCAAGTTTAACAAAACCTGAAAATGTAAGAGAAAGGTATCAGAATTTAAAAATAAATTCAAATAGGGTCTTAGTTCAAAATATTTGTTTTTAGGAGACATCCCAGGAATATTTTATTTTCTTACTTCAAGAAACCATTTAATAATGGAGCGGAGTTTCCGAAATTATAAAAATAAATTGGGTTTTGAAAAGTATGACCTATCAGGCCTTATGATCTAAATCTTAGGGCTTGGGTCCATTTAGATCGATATGGGCTCGATCGGGCTCGGAAAGCACGGTACCGGACTCAGGTTACTTGATTAGGGTTCTAGGTCTTAGGTTAAGGTCTTATGTCTAAGGTTAGGATTAAGTCCCGGTCATGTGTCAAGTTAAGTCTTGGTCCTAGGTCTATGCACTAGTAAAAAAGTAACATTTAAAGGCGGTTTTTACCGCCTTTATTGCATAATTTACCGCTGTTAAAAGACAATTACAGCGGTAAAATTACCGTAGTCAACCGCCGTTAATAGTTCCGTCGTTAAAGAGATTTTGACATTTAAGGGCGGTAAATTTACCGTAGATAATAGCCTTTAACTGCGGTTTATAAAGCCGCAGTTAATAGTCTCTAATTGCGGTTTATAAAACCGTAGTTAATAGTCTCTAACTACGGTTTATAAAACCGTAATAAATTGTTTACTTATAGAGACGGGATTTTCACCGTAAGTAATAGTTTCTAATTGCGGTTTAAAAACCGCAATTAATATTGGCTATAAAGGCGGTACAAAACCGTAGTTACTAGTTAGTTGGCTATATATAAATGTGATATTTTTACATAAGTAATAGTTTTTAGGTTCTGTTTAAAAACCGTAATTAATAGTGGTCATAAGTTAATAGTTAGTTGGCTATATATAAAAGCAATATTTTTATCGCAAATAATTGTCTCTAATTACGTTTTAAAAATAGCGGGCTTATAAGTGTAGTTATAAGTGTAATTAATAGTCAATTGGAAACAATAAAAATCATTCAAAATAATATTATATAATTAACACTCCATTTCTATATTATAATATTATCTAAAAATATAATTATATCCAAATATAATTACATCAAAATATAATTACATAGTATTCAAATTCATACAAATAAACATTATTATATCAACAAAAATGATTAAATCCCAAAATTTTAAACAACTTCTCTTCCTTCTCTTCGGACCTATAAAACATTCAAATGAAAATTTATCAATTAGTAACAAATTACACTTTTTTACTCTCTTTCAACAAGGATGAATTAAATAAAATATTTCCTATATTAAATAAATTGATATAAATCACATATGATAAATTCATTGGAAGAAAGAGTTCATACTAACCTGCTAATGTGGCGCTGCAAATTTCCTTCAAAGAAATTTTATTGTCCTTGTCTTAAATTGAACACAAAAAGAGATCACTGAAAGAATATCATGGAGAAAAATGAGGAAATGAATTTATCTCTTGAATATTCATTAATTGTTTCAAATTTATATCAATGACAACCACATTATGATCAACCTAAAATTCATAAATAAAGTTAATTATATTCAATTACCCAATTTCTTGTCATGTTTCTATTAATACACAATAACACAACTTAATAAATTAATGAATCTTTACACACCTACAAATAATCATTATCTCCAAGATGGAGGACCTGGCCGATGAAAAAAAAAGTACTATACTTACAATTATGCAGAAATTTTCTTCAAATGTACTATAATAGGAAATGTAGATAATGTTGTTAGAGAATGTAGATAATGGCAAAAAAGAATAGGAAATGTAGTAGGTTGAAGCTCCACACAAAGAGGAAGGTGAAACCGTGGAGAATAAAATGGAGGACTGGGTGGAGTGAAATAACTCTTAATTCCTTAATATTTTTATTATTTTATATAATTAAAATTTACATAATATTTCTCAATTATATTTATAAATTTACATATTATATAATTCAAAGATATTATATGCATTTCATTTTTTTAATTAAATTCTTATATTTTTTATTTATATTTAAAAATTATAAATGTAATTTTATTTTATCTACTTATTAGAACAAATATTATAAAAAATACGCTAATATTAATTAAATTGATAATTATAATTTTTTTATACAATATATTTATATTCTCGTATTACTACAAAGTTTATATTTGCTTTTTTTTTTTTTTTGATTACAAGATTATAAATTATAAATAAAATAAAAAATTAAAATACAGAAATATTATTATTATTTTACACACTTTCTTAATTAGTTTTTGATTGTTTTTTTTTTAATTTTCATTAATTAAAACACGAAGATATTTTATTGTATTTTATAATTTATAAATTAAAATACAGAAATATTATTAATAATTAAACAAATAGTTTAAACTAAATTCAAAAACAAATACAACAAAATACTAAATATATAATTGATAACAATTTATTTCCATTAATCAATAAGAAAATAGTCATTGAAATTATCAAATCTTCATTAAACATATTTTAGGAATGTAAATGAGATAAAAATAACTAGTCCTCTATATTTTTAGAATTTATTTAATAAAGAGTTTATCTTAATATATATATCAAATTATAAAAGTACACAAAGATAAAGAGTTTATATTAATATATATATATATATATATATATATATATATATTATTAATGTTTTATTATTTGAAATTTAGATATATTATTTGTAAATGTGATTAAATTATTTAATATAAAACTAATCTTAAATATAAAAATAAAATAAAAATATTTATATAATTGTTATGCACATGACAAATTACCTAGTTTTTATGACATTTGTTATCTATATAAATATAAATTTATAAATTAGATTTTTGTTATTAATTAAAATTTTATTTTATAAATTAATTTGTGATTAATTAGTCTATTTTTTTAATTTATTATTTAATTAGTGATTAAATATGAATAAGATTTAATATTATTTTTAGTATTATTTATAAACTAAATTTTTATAAAATTATGAAACTAAATTTTTTTTATCGATATAATAGGTTAATATTTAAATTTATAATAATATATAATTATTGACTCAATCACTATATATATTTTATAATAATACATATATTAGTGGTTATAACTAATTTTATTACGGTTTAAAGTCTTAATAATGTTAATATATATATATATATATATTTATTATATTATTTCAGGAATTTAATTAAAATATAAGTTAAAAAACTAATATAAAAAAATGCTAAATAAATAATTAATAACAATTTATCTCCATTAATCAATAAGAAAATAGTCTTCGCAATATCAAATCTCCATTAAACATATTTTTAAAACCTAAATGAGATAAAAATGACTATTTATCCATGTTTTTAGAATTTATTTCAGATAAAAAGATAAGAGTGAATACCAAATTATATAAAGGTTTATACAAAAATGATAAATAGTTTATCTTAATATATATATATATATATATATATTATTTTATAAAAGACATAATTTAAATATAAATTTTGATTAAAATGATAAAAAAGTTTATCTTCAATTAAAATGAATATAATATATATATATATATATTATATTATATTATATTATTTGAAATTTAGATATAATATTTATAAATGTGATTAAAATATTTACAATTTACATGAACTAATCTTAAATAAATATTTTTTTTATATATTATTGTGTTAATTACATTAACTAATCTTAAAAAAATATTAATAATTGTTATTAATTCATCTTAAATAAAAAAATATTAATTTTTTTTATATAATTGTGATGCACATGTCAAATTACTTTGTATAAGACATTTGTTATATATAAATATAAACTTATAAATTAGAATTTTGTTATTATTTAAATTTTATTTTATAAAATAATTAGTGATGAATTAGTCTATTAAATTAATTAAATTAATGCGAAAGAGAAAAATATTAATAAGATTTAATATTATTTTTAGTATTATTTATAAACTAAATGTATATAAAATTATGAAACTAAATTTAACCAATATAATAGGTTAATATTTTAATTTATAATAATATATAATTATTGACTCAGTCACTTTTTTAAACTTATATTCTAACTAAATTTCTAAAATAATGTAAATAAATAATCTTATTTAACTCCTTAAAATCAATTCAATATTTATTTTTAACTTATTTTTATAAAAAAAAATTATATATACATATGAGAGAATTGGGAGAAAATTTAGTAGAGGGAATGATATCCTAATTATTAATTGGTTGAAAAAACTAAATAACTTTCTCTCTTCTCTTTTTTATTTTTCTTTACACTCTTTCATTTTTTTTAACTTCACATCATTCCTCTCCTCCTATCATATATATATATATATATATATATATATATATATATATATATATATATATATATATATATATATATAATTAATAAATATATTAATAGTAATATATATATATATATTACATTATTTCATTAATTTAATTAGAATATAAGTTTAAAAAATAATACAATAAAAATTCTAAATAAATAATTAATAACAATTTATCTCCATTAATCAATAAAAAAATAGTCATAATATCAAATCTTCATTAAACATATTTTTAATAATGTATATGAAATAAAATAACTAATTTTTTATATTTTTAAAATTTATTTGACTTAAAAAATATAATAGTGCATACCAAATTATAAAGGTTAAAAAATAATAAATAATTTATCTTAATATATATATATATATATATATATATATATATTATTTTATAAAAACTAATTAGTGATAAATTAATCTATTATTTAATTAGTCATTAATTATAAGAGAGAAAAATATTAATAAGATTTAATATTATTTTTAGGATTATTTATAAACTAAATGAAATGAAGTGTATATGATATACAGTTATATATTAATATGAAGTCTTAATATAATATTTTATTATTTAATTTTTTTTTTTATTGTTAATTCATGTAAGGTATATTTATTGAACTAATGTTTAATAAAATAATATTTTAAAAGTATATATATTTTTTAATTAACTTATCTAATATTATATATATATATATATATATATATATATATATATATATATATATATATATATGAAGAGGTTGGCATAAAAGATTCATTAAAATGGTTTTGTTTAAAGATAAATATATATATATTTTTTGATAAATATAATTTTGCAATATTAACCTATTATATATATATATATATGGGTTAAATTTAAACTTAATTCTCTATATTGGTTGAATATATAAAATATAAAGGTTTCATAATTTTACATAAATTTAATTTAGAATTAATACTAAATAAAATATTAATTAGAAATAAAATTTTATATTAAATAAATATAACAATAATTAAATAGACTATAAAGAATAAATTAATTTATTACTAATTAATTTATAAAATAAAAAAATCAAATTTATAATTTCATATTTATATATAAATATGCCATTGTCAATATTACGTTCATATAATTATAAATAATTTAATAATTAAAAATTATTAATAAAAATTTTTTATGATTTATAATTAAGACTTGTAACATTTTTTATACAGTTAAACGTATGGCTTTTAAATGTGGATCTATATACTGAAGTTAAACATAGGATTTTTGACTGCGGTATAAAAAAAACCGCAGTTAGAGATAAATCTTTAACTACGGTATAAAAAATTGCAATTAAAAATAAGACTTTTAACTACGGTTTTTATATAACACAGTTAAATGTAAGACTTTTAAAGGCGGTTTTATATACCGTAGTTAAAGATAATATATTTAAAGGCGGTTGTATATACTGCAGTTAAAAATAAGGTATTAACTACGATTTTAAATACCGCCGTAAAATTTCGCCGTTAAAAACACATTTTTTACTAGTGATGGTTAGGGTTATGTTTATCTGTCCTAGGTCAAGTTAAAGCTCGGTCCTAGGGTTAGAAACATTGATCCTAGTCTAAGAGGTGGGCTCGGTCCTAGGGTTGGAAACATCGTTCCTAGGTTAATAGGAGGGTTCAGTTCTAGGTTTAGAAATGTCGGCCCTAGGATAAGAGAAGGGCTCAGTCCTAAGTTAAAAACATGGTTGGAATTTGCAGTCCTAGGATAAAACCATCGGTCGTGGGGCTTTGTCCTTCTTGAAGAACACTGTACTAATCCTCAGTCGGAGTTGAAGAATATCTGTCCCAATCTTCGGTTGGAGCTGAAGAACAATGGTCCTGATCCTCGGTCGGAGGTTAAATTTCTCGATCCAAATTTTGACCCGGGTTTGTTTTCTCGGTCACGGATGAAGAACCGAGGATTCCGGTATTAGGTTAAAGTCTTAGGACCGAGGTGTTCTTATTTTGGTCAAATTTTTAAAAGACTATAACTTTTGATTCAAATAATGGAATCATGATATGTAACCTACAACTTGTTCATATGATCATGAAAAACAAAATCCCTAACATAAATCACAATTTTTGGATCTTTATAAAGATCAATTTCAAAATACCATTTATAGTTCAAATCTTGGATTTTTAAAATTAGGTCATTTCAATGCCGGGTTTTTGTTCCATTAGTTTTGAAATGATAAATATATAATTGATAACAACCAAAACAAGAACGTCTTTCAAACATCAAAACAGTTTTTGAAGATGAATCAAAATTTAAAATTTTTTAAAAACACAGTTTGATCAAACATGAACAAAATGATGTTACAGTTGTTTGGAAATCATCATAACACATTGAAAAAAATGTATATCTATAAATTGAATAAAAAAATCATATTAAACTCAAGAACACAATATTTCAAAAATCCAGGTTTTGAACTTAAATTTTATAAAACGCAGTTTGATCAAACTTGATCAAATCGTTATTACAGATTCTTGGAAATTATCCTAACACATCAACAAACATGTATAGCAATTACTTGAATCAAAAAAATCATATTAAACTCAAAAATACCAAATTTTAAAAAATTCAGTTTTCAAACTAAATTTTTCAAAAATTATTTATTAAAATTGATTTGTTCTGTTTTCTTTCAACAAAAAGTTCATACATGATATGTAGAATAATTCTAAACAAAGAATCACATAATTAAACTTCAGAACAGATCAAACCCGATCAAACAAGAAAATATGAAAAAAATTAAAATTAAAATTACAAATTGATATATATGAGTTCTAGATTCATACCAATACTTGGAGAACACTCCCAAAGTATGTTGGAAGCTATCCAAAAGCCTAGATCGAAGAAGGAGTCACTGGAAAAGGTTTTGACAAAAAAAGGTTCTTGATTGATTCTTCAATCTTTGATTCAAGTTGTATTGTTGTGTAATTTTTAAATGATCTACTATAGAAAAAACTATATAGTATTTATACTGCTTCAAGGTCGGTTGAGGTAAGTCAATTCAAGTCGGATTTGATGATCTCTGATCTTATCCCTAGTTCTTATCCTAAATGTGGAAGCCTAGTTTTGGATAAGGTAAGTATAATAGGTTGAGGGTTATTGTAGGCAATAACGAGATGGAGATAAGGGAAAAAGAATCAGCGGATAAGGTGGAGAAATGACCCTGGTAACCCTTCTAGAAGAATCGCATTAGCGATGATTACGAATCTGGCGATCGATTGGACTAGAGAAAAAGACGATGCGAAACGGCGTTGTTTCGTGTAATGAGACGCGAGATTCCGTTGCGTTACGTTCGCGATTAGCTTCTTTGACCAACAGGCGTCAACCAACCCGTTAATTCTTCTAGTATGGGAGGGGACGTGTGGCTTTGTTTTATCTCACTACGTGAGAGCGTCTAGGCTGTTGGATGAAGCGTGGGGGCGCCCATATGTGGTCCATGTCTCTATTGCAAAAATTAAAAATAAATCCTGTTAAACTGGATTATCAAATTTGTTTATTTTTTATAAAAAAAAGTTATATAAAATTGATTTTTAATCATTTTTTACATTTTTCTTCACTAAAGATTTCACAAAAAAAATATTTATATAATCATAATAAAAATTATGATCATATTTTATTCCTTGGATATTTTTGCGAGTTTTTTGGGTATTTATTTAATTTGTTTAAGTCATAAATTAAACATAATTCATGATTAAATCAAAATTAAAGATTTGTAACCTCTTATTTGGTCCAATTTGATATTTGGTCCAATTTGATTAAAATATATACAATATTTTATCCTTAAATTATTTTTGGAATTTTGAAAATTTAATTATCACAATAATTAACCCTTAACTAGGGTTTAATTCCTAGTTTGAGTTATTTTGAATATAAAAATTCAATATATTATTTTAACATTATTAAAAATAATATTATTATTTAAAAATTAAGGTAAGTCAAATTTGTATACTTATAATTTTGTTTTATTTTATTTATAGACAATTAATATGGAAAAAACACTTCATTTATTTACTTATACTATCATATTGTTCCATTTTGAATTTTATTTTATTAATTTTAATAGTATTGAAAAATTATAAATAATTAAACAATTTTCAATATTTATAGATGAACAGTACTATAATCAAATTAACTTGGTACAATAATAAAAAGAACTATTTCTCATTGAAGAAAACAATCATTATTTTAAAAAAATTAAGTTATAGAAATAAATAGTTATTCTCTTGAAACGATTAAACGATTAAACGATTAAAGGATTTTTTTAATTTTTAATTTTTTTAACGATTAAATAGTTATAGAAATAAATATTTTTAATTTTTTTTATTAATTTTAATAGTATTAAAAAATTATAACTAATTAAACGATTTTTAAAATATTTATAAATGAACAGTAATATAATTATATTAACTTGATACAATAAATTATTCTCTTGAAAAAATAAACAATACATAAAATATATATATAATCTTTAATTTATGTTTGAGATTAAAAAATTATCTTATATGGAGAATAAATAAAAAATTTATATTTCTTTTTAAACTAGGTTACTCATTAAAATATAAATCTTAAATCATATAGTTCAACTTAAATATAAATCCAAATCATATTTTAGGAAAATCTTAGTGATCCATATTTTGTGAGATTTAAGTATACCATTATTAAATTAACATAGTAAGTGAAATATATAATTATTAAAAGAATATATATAATAAATTTTACTTATATATTTTTAATAAATTTATATTATTAATTTATTAATAATAGATTCATAGAATATCATAACTTTGTACATAAATATAATTATTATTATAATTATATTCTCTTATCTTTATAATGGTAAGGCTTTTAAAAAAAAAAAGTAGTTATTAACAATATTTTACACACATTGCTATTGACCCAAAATATATAGACTCAAAACCCCTTATAGAAACAAAAACATGGATATATATTTTTACAACTTCTTTGTACATTACCAAATTACCAGTGTAAGATCCGCCTCCGATTACTTAAGTTAGTAACCGTTATGTTGTACACAAACAAAAAGAGTTAAAATAAAATTAAATATAAAAATCAATCATTTTAACGTGATTATATATTAAGTAAAATCAATTTATATTTTTTAATAGAAAATAATAATTTTATAATTTATTTAAAAAAGTTTATTTCACTTTTAAATAAATATATAATATTTACATTTAAAATTTGTATATAATACTCCACAATATTATATCTTTATTACTTTTTATTCATTCATGGATCTTTAAATGATTCTTATAGTTCACTATAAATATTAAGATAAATAAAAATATACATTTAAACCAATTGAAAGTTTTGTATGGATAATATTAATATTAATTAAAAAAATTAAATTTTTTTATAATACTCTACCTTGCAATGTGTTAAAATTTGAATTTGCACCAAGTAAAAGAGTCATTAAATTTATTCATTTTTTAAAATTAAAACAAACTATTATGTGTCATATTTGTTTTAAAGGTAAAACCACTAAAAGTTTAAATTATGCCTAAAAAACCAGCTCTCATATTAAATAATAATAAAAAATTAAAGGTTTAAAAGATAATATATTTAACCAAAATTTAATATTAAATCAAAATTCATATATATTCCTACAAAAATATACACTATTAAAAATCAGTCATATTTTATTATTATATTTGAATAAATTTATATATTAAATAATTATTTAACAATAGAGATATAATTAAAATTATACCAAAAATTATTGAATTTATACTTTTAAAATTTCATAAATATATATAATTAAAAAAATTAAATCATATAGAATGAAGAAAATATATACATAAAATAATAATTAACAACATAATAGAACATAATAGAAACTGAATTGTTTTATTATCAATAGTTATCAAATTAATTTTTTTATAATTTATTATGCAATGTAGAGTTAGATTGTTGATTTATAAAGTAGACCTATTTTATACATACACAAACAAATTAATTAGTACAATATTTTAAGGTGATGATTTCTTTATTATATATATAATAGGTAACAAAATATAATTCTTTATAAAAGATATTATGAAAATATTATTAATAAATGTAATAACAAAATCATAATTTTTTATTTAAGAGATTGTAACATAAATGATAAAATAAAATTTTATGATAATATTTTATTAATAAATTGAAATAAAAATATAATCTTTTATTAAATTATTATAATAATTATTTTTATTAATGTTATCATAAAGAATTATGTCAATGTTTTAAAAATAAAATTAATTTATATATTTAGTTGTATAATTAAAAATAACAAAATATTATAAGAGATTATGATATTATTTTTTAAGGTAAGAAATAACAATTTAATAAGATTTTAATTTATTAAAATTATAATAAGAAATTATGTTAATGTTTTATAAATAATTTTATTTATATATTTTGTGGACCCCGGGAATGGGCTCTGCATCTCTTAGCACGTGTCGTAAATGACGCGTGACAATACAAATGAATACATTGTGGAGTGGTTCGAGGTTCGATGCGTTTCAAACTTGGTTGCGTGTCAAGCTTCTTTTAAAAGAAAACATTATTTTAAAATGTTTGGGAACTTTGAAATTAATTATGTAAAAATAATTAATTTTTATTCAAATTTTAATAATTTGGGAGCCAAATAATAGTTTGGCCAAAAATCGGTTCAAACTAATTTAACATAAATAATTCAAAAGAGATTATTTATTTGAAATCAGAGTTATCAAGTGATTTTAAGAAAATCAATAAAATGATACGTGTATAAACGTATTTATACCAGAATTTCTGTAATAGTTCATGTCTTAGTTACGCCCGTCAAATGACGACATTTATTTTTTTTAAATATACTTTGGTTATTTGAAAAAATTTATTTATAACATTATTTTCTATTTTAGTAGTACACGGGTCCTAAACAAGAATAGGTTTAGATGTGGTAAATAATTGTATAAAATTATTAAAAGGGGTGTATCTGTAACATTGGTATCAAGTTTAACAAAAACCTGAAAATGTAAGAAAAAGGTATTCGAATTTAAAAATAAATTCAAACAGGTTCTTAATTGAAAATATTTGTTTTAAAGAGACATCCCATGAATATTATATTTTTGGACTTCGGGAAACCATTTATAAATAGAGCGGAGTTCCCGAAATTATTAAAATAAATTGGGTTTTTATAAGTAGGACCTAATAGGCTCGGTCGAGCTCGAAAAGCTAGATACTAGACTCATATTACTTGATTAGGGTCCTAGGTCTAGGTTTAGGGTTCAGTATACCGGTCTTATGTCAAGTTAGGGCTTGGTCTTAAGTGTAGTGTTAGGGTTAGCTTTATCGGTCCTAGGTCAAGTTAGGGCACAGTCCTAGGGTTAGAAATATCGGTCATAGGCTAAGAGGAATACTCAGTTCTAAGTTAAAAAATCGGTCGGAATCCTCGTTCATGGGATAATACCATCGACTGTGGGGCTTGGTCATTCTTGAAGAACACCAATACTAATCCTCGGTCGTAGTTGAAAAACACCGGTCCTGATCTATGTTTGGAGCGGAAGAACAACGGTCCTCAGTCGGAGGCTAAATTTTCTTAGTTCCAGGTTTTGACCCGGGTTCGTTTTCTTGGTCTCGATTGAAGAACCAGAGCAATGATTATCGGTATAAGGTTTAAAGCCTTAGGACCGATGTGTTCTTATTTGGTAAAATATTCAGAAGGCTATATTTTTTTATTCAGATCATGGAATCATGATCTGTAAGTTACAGTTAATTCATATGATCATGAAAAACAAAAGCCCTAACATAAATCACGATTATAGGATCTTTACAAAGATCAAATTCAAAATACCATTTATAGTTCAAATATTGGGTATTTTCAAATCAAGACATTTCAAGACCTGATTTTTGTTCTATTAGATTTGAAATGATGAATATAATTGAACACAACAAAAATAGGAACATCATTCAAATATTAAAACAATTTTTGAAGATTAATCAAAATCCAATTTTATTTATAAACACAGTTTGATCAAGCATGAACAAAATGATTTTACAGTTGATTGTAAATCATCATAACACATTAACAAATAAGTATATCAACCAACCGAATCAAAAAATTCAGACTAAACTCAAGAACACAAGATTTAAAAAATCCATGTTTTAAGCCTAAATTTTATAAAACACAGTTCGATCAAACGTTGTTACAGTTGCTTGAAAATCATCCTAACACATCAACAAACATGTATAACAACTAATTGAATCAAAAAATTCATATTAAACTCAAAAATACCAAAATTTTAAAAAATCTTGTTTTCAAACTAAATTTTTCAAAAAATATTTATTAAAATTTATTTGTTTTTGTTTTATTTCAACAAAAAGTTCTGTTAACATGATATATATAGAATAATTCTAAACAAATAAATCACATAATGAAACTTAAGATAAAATCAAACAAGAAAATGTGAAAATATTCAAAAATTTCAATTACATATTCATATATATATATATATATATATGAGTTCTAAATTCATACAAACATTTTTAGAACACTCTAAAGGTATGTTGGAAGATATCCAAAAGCCTGGATCGATAAAGGAGTCACAGGAAAAGGTTTTGACAAAACACGCTTCACGACTGATTCTTCAATCTCATATTCAGGTCGTATTGTTGTGTAATTGTTTAATGATCTATATAGAAAGAATTATGTAGTATTTATATTGCTTTAAGGTCGGTTGAGATAAGCCAATTCAAGTCGGATTGGATGATCTCGGGTCATATCCCTAGTTCTAATCCTAAACGTGGATGCCAAGTTTTAGGATTAGGTAAGGTTAATAGGTTGAGGGTAATTGTAGGAAATGGCAAAGTGGAGATAAAGGCGAAAGAATCAGCGAATAAGATGAAGAAATGACCCCAGTAACCCTCATGGAAGAATCGCGTCGGTGATGATTGCGAATCTGGCAATCGGCTGGCCTAGAAAAGAAGACAATGCGAAACGATGTCATTTCGTGTATCGAGACGTAGGATTCCGTTGCATTTCGTCCGCGGTCAGCTCCTTTGACCAACAGGCGTTAGCCATGCTGTTAGTTGTTCTAGTGTAGGCGGGCATGCGTGACTTCGTTGCATCCGACTGCATGAGAGCGTCTAGGATGTTGGATGAAGTTTGGGGGCGCTCATCCGATTGTCCATGTCTCTACTGCAAAAATTAAAAATAATCCAGTGGATTATCAGATTTATTTATTTTTTATAAAAAAAGGTTATTTAAAATATATTTTTAATCATTTTTTACTTTTTTCTTCACAAAAAAAAATCACAAAAAAATATTTATATAATCCTAATAAAAATTATGATCATATTTTATATGTGGGGAATTTTAGGGTATTTATTTAATTTGTATAAGTCATAAATTAAATATAATTAATGATTAAATCACAATTAAATATGTATAAACTCTTCATTGGTTAATTTGAGTAAAATAAATACAATATTTTATCCACAAATTATTTTTAAATTTTGAAAAATAATTTATTAATTAGAGTTTAATTATCAAAATAATTAACTCTTAATTAGATTTTAATTCCTTTTTTGAGTTATTTTGAATACAATATCTCAACATATTAATTTAATATTATTAAAAATAATAATATTATTTAAAAATTAGAGTAAGTCAAATATTTATACTAAAAATTTTGTTTTATTTAATTATAGACATTTAATAGGTAAAAAACACTTCATTTCTATACTTATACTATCATATTGTTCCATTTTGAATTTATTTTATTAATTTTAATAGTATTGTAAAATTATAAATAACTAAACCATTTTTTTAATATTTATATATGAACAGTAATATAATCAAATTAACTTAATACAATAATAAAAAGAACTATTTCTTATTGAAGAAAACAAACATTACATAAAAAAAAAATAAGTTATAGAAATAAATAGTTTTGACCATATTTATAATGTCTATGAAGTTGATTACATTGATTGTATACGAAATATAGACTTAATTGGATTTTGGATATACAATTTTCTCAAATCAATTATCTAATGCAATCTTTATAATTAGGGTTATATATAATATAACCAAACTATAGATTATAGAATTAAAGTATCATATTTGGTTTCTTTATTATGTACCAAAAGATTAATTAAGCAAACTTAATAAACATTAAGTTAAACATTATTTTTAATTTTTTCAATAAATATTTCTTTTTTAAATAACTTTAATATTGAATTAACTAAAAGTCTAACTATAATCATAAACTAAGTAAGAATTAAAATATAAAAATTTTAAATAAGAAATAAATCCATCTAAATTTTGAATGGAACCAATTTAAAAACAGAATTTAAGTCGACATATCTTAAATAGTGGTTTAATGGAGAAATAAAAATTATTGTCAAAATACTAATAAGATATGAATGCAAAACAATACTTTACAATATTTAATCATTAATTAATGTTTGAGATTAAAATATAAAATAATCTATATTGAGAATAAATAAAAAACATTATATTTCATTTTAAACTAGGTTAATCATTAAAATATTTATTTTATTACCTTATATAATTTATCTTAACTTAAAATCATTTCATTGTTTTAATTTGTCTCAATATATTATAGTGTGTATTTATATTACATAATAATCTAAATTTATATTTTATTTCTTTACTTAAACTTAAATTTAAATCCAAATCATATTTTATAAAAATCTTAATGATCCATATTTTGTGAGATTTAAATATATACCATCATTAAATTATATAGTAAGTGAAATCTATAATTATTAAAAGAATTTATATATTAAATTTTATTTACATATTTTTAATAAATTTATATTATTAATTTATCAATAATATATTCATATAATATCATAACTTTGTGCATAAATATAATTATTATTATATTCTCATATCTTTAGAATTGTAAGGTTCTCTTACAAAACTAATTATTAACAATATGCTACACACATTGCTATTGACCCAAAACATATAGACTCAAAACCTCTATAGCAACAAAAACATGGATTTATAGTTTTACAACTTCTTCGTACATTACAAGTGTAAGATCCGCCTCCTAACCCATTAGGTTGTACATTTATTCCTGTTACGTCCACAAAAAAAATAGTTAAAACAAAATTAAATATATATATATATATATTAATCATTTTAACGTGATTATATATTAAATAAAATAAATTTATATTTTTTAATAATATATAATCATTTTTATAATTTATATAAAAAAGTTTATTTCACTTTTAAATAAATACATAATATTTATATTTAAAATTTGTATATAATACTCCAAAATATTATATCTTTATTACTTCTTATTCATTCATGGATCTTTTGATGATTCTTATAATTCACTATAAAAATTAAGATAAATAAAAATATTAACTTAAACCAATTTAAAATTTTGTATGGATAATATTAATATTTATTAAAAATTTAATTTTATTATACTCTACCTTGCAATGTATTATTATATGAATTTGTTCCATTCTCTTGGCCATTTGTAACCATGTAAATACCTGTCATATTTAAATAAATAAGAATTAAAAATTATATAATATTGAAAGATAAATTAACAATCATATTTATTGTCCATATGATTCATTTTTTTATCTTAATCAATATAAGTAAAAGAGTCAAATAAAATCATCCATTTTTTAAAATTAAAACAAACTATTATGTGTCATATTTGTTTTAAAAGTGTTTTAAAAGTAAACGACTAAAAGTTCAAATTATGCCTATAAAACCAGCTCTCATATTAAACGATAAAACAAATTAAAAGCTGTAAAAAATAAGGCGTTTAACAAAATTTTAATGTTAAATCAAAATTCATATATAGTCGTACAAAAATATACACTATTAAAATCAATCATATTATATTATTATATTTGAATAAATTTATATATTAAACAATTAATTAACAATAGAGATATAATTAAAAATATATAAAAAATTAATAATTTTATACTTATAAAATTTAACAAATATATATAATTAGGAAAATTAAATCATATAAAAGGAAGAAGTATATACATGAAATAAGTAAATAACATAATAGAAACTGAATTGTTTTATTGTCCATAGTTATCAAATTATACTTTTATAACTTATTATGCAATGTAAAGTTAGATGTTTGATTTATATACTAGTTCAAATGTATATATATACAAACAAATTAATTAGTAGAATATTTGAAGGTAATTTTAATAAAAATGGTGATAATCTCTTTATTATATATATAATAGGTAACAAAATATAATTCTTTAAATAAGATATTATGACAAAATATTATTAATAAATGTAATAACAAAACCATAATTTTTTATTTAAGAGATTATAACATAAATGATTAAAGAAAATTTTATGATAATATATTATTAATAAATTGAATAAAAAATATAATCCTTTATTAAAGTATTATTACCATTTTTATTAATGTTATCATAAGTAATTATGTTAATGTTTTAAAAATTAAATTAATTTATATTTTTAGTTGTATAATATTAAATAACAAAATATAATAAGAAGATATTATGATATTACTTTTTAAGGTACGAAATAACAATTTAATAAAGTTTTAATTTATTAAAATTATAATAAGAAATTATGTTAATGTTTTATAAATAATTTTATTTATATATTTTGTGGACCTCGTGAATGTGTTCTGCATTCTCTTAGCACGTGTCGTAACGACGCGTGATAATACAAATGAATAAATTATTTTATAATAATGTTTGGGAGCTTTGAAATTAATTATTATTCAAATGTTAATAATCTAGGGGCCAAATATTAGTTTGGCCAATACCCGGTTCACTAATTCAAAAGATATTATTTATTTGAAATCAAAGTCGCCAAGTGATTTTAAGAAAAATCAATAAAATGATACATGTATAAACGTATTTATACCAGAATTTCTATAAGGGTTCATGTCTTAGTTACGCTCAGGAAAAGGCTTTTGCAATATAACTTCTGCGCCCGTCAATTGACGACATTTATTTTTAAAAAATATACTTTGGCTATTTGAAAAAGTTTATTTATAACATTAAAGGTTTGTTTTCTTGGTCGCGGCTGAAGAACGAGATTGAGGATTACCGGTACTAGATTAAAGACTATAACTTTTGATTCAAATCATGGAATCATGATTTGTAAGTTATAGTTTGTTCATATGATCACGAACAAAACCCAAATATAAATCACGATTGTTGGATACTTACAAAGATCAATTTCAAAACACCATATCTAGGTCAAATTTTAGGATTTTTCAAATCAGGCTATTTCAATGCCTAAGTTTCATTCTATTATCTTTGAAATGATGAATATAGTTGAACACAACCAAAACAAGAACATCATTCGAATATTCAAATAGTTTTGAAGATTAAATCAAAATTCAAAAATTTTCATTAACACAATTTCATCAAACATGATCAAAATGATGATACAGTTGCATGAAAATCATCCTAACAAATTAACAAAGATGTATAACAACTAACTGAATAAAAAATTCAGACTAACTCAAAGAACACATGATTTCAAAATTCCAGTTTTAAAGCTTAAATTTTAAAAAACGCAGTTTGATCAAATTTTGTTACAGTTGTTTGGAAATTATCTTAACTCATTAACAAACATGTATAAAAACTAATTGGATCAAAAAAATCAAATTAAAGTCAAGAAAACCAAATTTTAAAAAATCCAGTTTTCAAGGTTAAATTTAAAAAAAAAGTTTATTCATATTGATTTGTTCTGTTTTATTTCCATAGAAAATCCATACATGATATATAGAATGATTCTTAACAAAGAAATTACATAATCAAAATCAAGAACAAATCAAACCCGATCAAACAAGAGTTTGAAAAATTCAAAATTTTTAATTACAGATTGATATATGTGTTTTGGATTCATACCAACACTTGTATTTGAGAGAGGAACTTGTGATTAGTGTAGTTGAGAGTAGTGTTATTCCCATAGGCATAATAGTACTATTATGACTCATGGAAGTGATGAGTCCACAACAATAGATTCTCGTTATCTAACAAGGCCATTCTGTGATATATAATCAACTTTGACAAATATGTCGTTTGATTTTGATAAAAGCAAACATGTCGTTTGATTTTGATAAAAGCAAACATGATTAGAGATATATAGTATATCTATTATAGATGTATGCATTTATAATAAATATGCACAAACTGAGTCGCCAAGAGATTTAATGAAATATCAAGAAAATAATATGTGTACAAACGTATTTATATAAGACTTTCCAAAAAAGGTAGTTCGTTGTCTGTTTACGCTCGGGAAAGGGCTTTCACGCTATGTCCTCTACGTCCACCTAAGGATGGTTTTTGAAAATTATTCTAAAATAAACAAATTCTGACTTATATAAATCCAATTATAACATTTATTAACTTTAATTAGTAGTCTAAGGATGCTATATAAGGGTGGGATTTAAATAATTGTACAAAATTATTTAAAAGGGGTGTCGACATATTGCGTTGGTATTCAGATTTAATAAAACCGAAAAATATCAAGGAATAATGTTAAAATAATTTTGTATTTTGAAAAATAGAACCAAACAGACCTTAGGACCAGAGTCTTAACATTTGGATTCAGTTTGGCCGATCTAGGCTCGGTGGGGCTCGGTGAGACTGGGGTGGTCCGGACTAGGGCTCGGGAGGCTCGGTCCCAAACTCGGGTGGCTCGGTCGAAGACCGGAGAGGCTCGATTCTAGATCAAATCTACTGGTCTAGGTATTTATTCATAGGGTTAGGAAGCTATTGGTCCTAGGTCTATGGTTAAGGATAGGTTTATTGGTCCTAAGCTACGTGAGGGCTCGGTCCTAAGGTTAGAAACAACGGTCCTAGGTCTAGGGTTAAGGTCAAGTATACCGGTCCTAGGTCAAGTGACGGCTTGCTCATAGGGTTAGAAACATTGCTCTTAGGCCTAGGGTTATGGTTATGTTTACCGGTCCTAGGTCAAAGTGAGGGCATAGGGTTAGAAACATTGGTCTTAGGTCTAGGGTTAATGTCAAGTTTATTGGTCCTAGGCTAAGTAAGGTTTTGGTCCTAGGGTTACAACATTCGGTCTTGATCCTCGGTCCTAGCTGAAGTACATTGGTCCTGGTCCATAGTCCTAGCTGAAGATCACCGGTCCTAGTCCTCGGTCATAGTTGAAGAGCACTAGTCTATGTTCAGAAAACTCGGTTCAGGGATTCTCGATCCTGTGTGCACTTTCTCAGTCCTAGATTTTGACTTGGGGTCCGTTTTCTCTGTCCCTACTGTAGAATAGAACCGAGAATCACCAGTCCTAGGCTAAAACCTTAAGACCATGTGTTCTTATTTTGGTCCAAATTTCAGAACTCCAAAACTTTTGATTGGGATCATAAAATTATGATCCATAATCTATAGTAAGTTCATATAATCATAAAGAACAAATGTCTTAACATAAAGCACAATTTTTAAGTCTTTACAAGGATCAATTTTAAAACACCATTTATAAGTCAAATTTTGGGATCTTTCAAATTAGGTATTTTCAAGGCCTGATGTTTGTTCTATTAATTTTGAAATGGTGAATATAGTACTTAATCTTAACCAAAACAAGAATATCATAACATCATTAAAATAGTTTTTAAAGATTGAATCAAAATGTAAAATTTTCAAAAACAACATTTGATCAAAATGATCAAAGTGATGAAACAGTTACTTGGAATTTATCCTAACATGTTAACAAACGTGTATTAACTAACTGGATCAAAAAATCCAGATTAAAAGCAAAAACACAAAGATTTTAAAAATCATGTTTTCAAACTTAAATTTTCAAAATTTTGATTCAAGTAGATTTGATCGATTCTCTTTAAATAGAAAGTTCATACATGATATACATAATGATTCTCAACAAAGAAATCACATAATTAAAGCTTAGAACAACCTAAATATGATCAAACAAGAAAAAATTGAAAAAAAATCAAACTTTACAATCACAAATTGTGATACAAACGATATGGATGCATACCAACATTGGGAGAAAACCCCTGAGGTGTATTAATAGCTATTCAAGGGCCTGGATCGATACTTGGATAGTCAGAACCGGTTTTGACAAAAATCAGTTCGCTAGAATTTTCAAAGTTTGGATTTAGGTGATAAAATTGGGTAATTGATGAATGATTATTTGATGGTTTGGTAGTGAAAGGGCAATGGGCTATTTATAGTGCCTCTAAGGCGGTCGGGTAGGGGTAATTGAAGTTAGATTTACCCTTCTCCGATCTTAACCCTAAATCGTGGAAGCCTTATGTCGTGACCTTACTGTCAATCACGATGTAAATCTCACAATAATAGTTTCGTAGAATAGATAAAGAAGAACAGAACGAGTAAAAGAACAGAATGAGAACAGAATAAGTAGAAGAACATATTGAATAGAATAATAGATTGATAAAAGAAACAGAATGAATAGAAGGACAGACTGAATAGAAATTGGGAGTTTATTAGGGTTAGGGTTACCAGGAGCGACGGCTCTAGTAATTAGAAAGAGAGAGTATAACAATTTAGAGTACCAAAAATATATCCCTCTCCTTACAATTCTATCCTTATTTATAGACTAACAAATTATAAAATAACCCTTAAAAGATATAACTACGTCTATTTCAACCCTCAGCAATTTTGGAAATAGAATGCTCATCTTTGGAAATGGCATCCTCATCTTTGGAAATAGAATTCTCATTGTTGTGAATATTATATTCACAACATCCCCTTCCCCTTAAGAACTTCCTTGCCCTTTTCGAACGTAGCTTCTGCATCGGAAACTATTTACAGAATTCAGGAATTTGGGCTGATAAAAGAGTTGTAGACTCAGCATTCATAAAAAATAGTTGATCCCCAAAACAATCGTCACCCTTCTTCACATTACGAGCTACGTCGTCCCCTGTCATTAAATAAAAGGAATTGCCCTCTTTATCACCCGACAGTCGAATTTTCTCACCTGATAACCTAGCTTTCATAACTCTCGCCTCAAAATCAAGGCTCACTGGTCCATATTTAGTCATCCAATCAAATCCCAAAACCATATCATAACCTCCCAACTTGATCGTTCGGAAGTCTAGTAGAAAATCATGACTCTGCATTTTCCAAGCCAAATTTGTGCATAAGAATTGACTAAATATTCTACCTCCTCCTACAATAGTCACCCCCATAGGCATTGTTTCCTTTAGAACACAACCCAACTGAGATGCAGTACCCTCATCAATAAACGAATGTGTACTGCCACTATCAATTAATATAGTGATTTTCCTTTTCTTGAGCTGCCCAAGAATCTTGAGCGTAGCATTATTAGCACTCCCATTAAGAGCGTGCATTGAAATCGAACCCCCTTCGTTAACTCCTTCGACTCTAGCCTCCTCTTTAGCCTTAATACAGTCATCATAGATATATTCGGCTTTGAACTCCTCTTTAGCTTTAACCCAATCGTCTATCTCGTCTTCCATTACTCCAATATTGAATAACTGATGACGATTGGGGAAAACGTGATCTTTGGAATATTTTTTGTCACACTTGAAACAAATACCTTTAGCACGTTTTTCTTTCATTTCTACAAACGTGAGATCTCTAATTGGTATTTCAGTAGTATTTTCATTAATAGTTAGTTTAAACGTACTGATAAGAAAAATTAAGTAAGTTAATTTTCAAACCGGCCACACATTACAAGTTTTGAATATTTATTCTAAATAATCAAAAAGGGAGAAATTAATAAGAAAATTTAAGTAAAGTTAATTTTTGGAACCGGCTAGAAAAACTAAACAACTGTTAACTTCTATGTGCAGGAGCAGATCAAATCGTATAAACCGGCTGGAGCCTCATGAACCGACTGTTGAAACACTTCAAAGAAAATCAGTTCCAAGTGATCAAGTCAAGATCAGAGGAACCGGTTTAACTCTCTCTCAAGAGACCGGCTAGCAAAGACAAAGTTTACATTCCAGTTGGACTATATTATGTAAGAAACAAACCGGAAACTACAATCTGCAGAAGTGACGTAATATGATGAAATAGACATGTCTCGAAGGGATAAAAGAAGATAAGATCCGATCAGAAGCATGCGAGGAAAGCAATGATGATTTACTGATCCAACGTTGACAACCGGAAGGTGCATGCTTGACACGTGTCCGAATCTGCAAACCGGCAACGTCATATTTACCTGAGGAGTTCCTGCATGTTTGCCAAGTGTTGAGGAAGGTGAAGCGTGCAAGCAACCTCCCTGCACCGGCGTGATGCTGGATCAACCAATCCCACGGTGAGAGAAGAATGTGACCGTTGAGATCGTCCTCACTATAAAAGGAATACGAAGCGACCTCATCAAAAAATACACAGCAGTGAACACAACGAACGATCAAGCGAAACAATTTACGAAAATCTTAGAGAGATAAAGAAGTCTTACGAACAATCCAAAACCGGTGTGTCATAAACCGGAAGCTTTCTGTGTGTATTTGTGTTGTGTTATTGTATTACATCAAGAGTGAGTTGGTGTAACCGGCGAGTAGCGAGTTGGGCTCGACCGGCATTGTAAGTGTTGTAACTTTGAAAGTTAGTGGAGATCCTTCTCATAATCTGAGAAGAAGGGGTGACGTAGGAGGGTTTGCTCCGAACATCCATAAAAAATCTTGTCTCGTGTTATTTCCTTCATTTTACTGCTTACTCACCTAAACTTAACCAAAATCAATCTTACTCCGTATATCAAAAACCGGTCCACTCATATCTCTAAAACCTACTCCTTCTAAACATCATCAAAGTCGCATACATTGCTTCAGACTGAAACAGACATTTCCGCCCTTGAACCCGGTTCAAGAGTCTGTGACAGTTTGCGAAGTGCTGAGAACGGTTATAGTCTCTAACCGGACTATCACCAAAGTGTTGTGTGTGTTGTAAGAGGTCACCCTTCCTAAAACCGGAAACACCCCGGTCCTCCAAGGGCGTCCCCGATCCTAACAGGTTTCTTACCTCGGACAGAGAGGTCTGACCTATAACCGAGCCTCCCAGGTCCACGACCGAGAAAGTTAGACCTAGGACCGAACATCTCGGACCTAGCATCGAGTAGCCTGAATTCAGGACTATGCCTCATGAACCTCAGGACCAAGCCCTATGGTCCCAAACCTAGGACCGAGCCTTCTGAATCCATGGACCCACACTCTCGATCCCTGATCCAGACCATCCATGTCTAGACCGAGCCCATTAGATCCTAGATCGGCAAAATCGGACCCAAACCTTAGCACTCCAGTCATAAGGTCTGTTTGGTTCCACTTTTCAAAATTCAAAATTATTTTTGTAATTTTTGAATCCTAATCCATTTTCAAATATTCCCGAAGGGTCAGAAATTAGTATTTAAATATTTTTGGGATATTTCCCAAATAAATATATAGGCTAAGGCCCCATTTAGATTTTATTTTTAAATTCTAACACTTTTCTTATATTTTTCAGGGTTTTTTCTCAATTATATTAACGCAATCGCATTGTAAGTGTTGTAACTTTGAAAGTTAGTGGAGATCCTTCTCATAATCTGAGAAGAATGGGTGACGTAGGAGGGTTTGCTCCGAACATCCATAAAAAATCTTGTCTCGTGTTATTTCCTTCATTTTACTGCTTACTCACCTAAACTTAACCAAAATCAATCTTACTCCGTATATCAAAAACCGGTCCACTCATATCTCTAAAACCTACTCCTTCTAAACATTATCTAAGTCGCATACGTTGCTTCAGACTGAAACAGACATTTCCGCCCTTGAACCCGGTTCAAGAGTCTGTGACAGTTTGCGAAGTGCTGAGAACGGTTATAGTCTCTAACCGGACTATCACCAAAGTGTTGTGTGTGTTGTAAGAGGCCACCCTTCCTAAAACCGGAAACACCCTGGTCCTCCAAGGGCGTCCACTGAGCCCCTCAAACATGGACGAAATCATGGCTGGCGTAGGTTTAAATACCTCGGAAGCCATTGTGGACGTAGTCCAAAGCATTGCTAAGGAAACCAACGACGATGTGTCAAGTCGTCTTAAGCCATCTGGTCAGGTTGAGATACCCGGTCAAAGTGAAAAACATTCGGTCGAAGAAACGGCCAAAACTGTGAACATCACACCTCCGGCTCAGGAGAGAAATTCTGAAGAACAGGAACCATCCGGTTCCGCAGGGAACAAGTCTGCTCCAAACGATACAACGATCCAATCGGCCCAAGATGGGCCAGATGATTCAACAATCATACCTGAAGGTCCAGTTCAGGTTAACAAGGGCAAAGCGGTTTTATTCGAAGACTCCACGGTAAAGGGAAAATGTGTTCTGCAAACCGGCTCCCAACCTGAGATTCTAACCGAAGCCAAGGTCGCCTTTTCCGCAGAAGAAGAGGAGGAGATGTTTGAGGGGCTCATAAGGGATATGAACAAAAATGCAAGTGAGTTGATATCACCATACCTTCTATGGGTATAGCTTCGTTGTGAGACAAAGTTGTCAGATATGATCCCGGAGATGAGTGGTAACAAATATTGGGAGAAACTCTTAGAATTAGAAGAGTTGGCTCTCAAGCTAGCAAATACCAATATTATCCAAGCCGCATTCAGCAAAACCGCGCTAATTCACGAATACGCCTGGTTACAAGCGGTAGAAGACGCATTAAGGGAAGTAGAAGGAGCAACGTTAACTCCTATTGAATCAAGAATGACTGAACGGTTTCACCCAGTACGGGAAAAGCTCCTTAAAAGTGTTGACCGGCTCGATGCACAATGGAGGAACAACTGCAGACATCAATTAATCAATGCCGACTTATATCAAAGCAAACCTTTCTTTGCTGCCGGGGAGACATCCATGACAGCAAAAAACCGGGGAAGTGATCCTCCTCAAACTGATAAGGCTCCGGAACTTGAGCAGGTAAAGTAGGTGGTGATCGATACAATTGAGTCTTGTCTTGGGAACTACAGCATTGCAACCGATGAGAAGATTGCAACAGCTGAAGCCAATCTGTCAAACACCATCCGGGGATCAGTTCAAACCGAAATGGCCAACACCGTTCAAACAACGATCAGATCTATGATAGATGAAGCCGTGCAAACTTCTATCAAATCATTGATCGCAGAATCCATTCAAACCACAACCGCTCCCTTAGTCGATATGTTGCAGGCTATGGCTGTTCAAATTGGGGAGTTCTCCAAACTCCAAGTGAGCAAAACTCAAGAGCAAATCAATTCTGACGCCGAAACCGCAAAGAAACAACAAGACGAAGAAAGGAAAAGGGAACGGTCAAGGAAGGAACTTGAAGACAAAGATCTGTCAAACACCATCCGGGGATCAGTTCAAACCGAAATGGCCAACACCGTTCAAACAACGATCAGATCTATGATAGATGAAGCCGTGCAAACTTCTATCAAATCATTGATCGCAGAATCCATTCAAACCGCAACCGCTCCCTTAGTCGATATGTTGCAGGCTATGGCTGTTCAAATTGGGGAGTTCTCCAAACTCCAAGTGAGCAAAACTCAAGAGCAAATCAATTCTGACGCCGAAACCGCAAAGAAACAACAAGACGAAGAAAGGAAAAGGGAACGGTCAAGGAAGGAACTTGAAGACAAAGATCATGAGCTTGCCCAGAAGTGTAATGAGGAAGAATAGGTAGCTATCCAGGAACCCATACCGGCTCAACCCTCGCACGCTATGAAGACGAGAAATAAGAACAAAAGGAAAGCGGTTGCAGAGGTGATGAAGCGGGCAGAACAAAACAGTCAAAGAGTGATCGAACCAGTCGGGTTGAACGTGCAACCTCTTGATGAAGAAGAAGAAGAGGACGTCGAAGAACTTAACCGGCGTAAGAAGAAAGCGGTCGAAACCACAACCGCAACCTCAGGTTCCAGACCGATCGTTGCTCAAACATCTCGACCACCAAAACCAGTCTGTGTCGGTTTTGGA
This sequence comes from Impatiens glandulifera, assembly GCF_907164915.1. Taxonomy (NCBI): domain Eukaryota; kingdom Viridiplantae; phylum Streptophyta; class Magnoliopsida; order Ericales; family Balsaminaceae; genus Impatiens; species Impatiens glandulifera. The sequence goes on from NC_061870.1 coordinate 12,103,026, forward strand.
TTCGGCAAAAGAACTCCCGGCATATCAAGTATAGTTGACGGATGGAAGATTGACGCTGCAAGAAGAGCCAGGGAATGGAAGGCAAGGGAAGATGAAGAAATAAGGCGGCTGGAAAAAGAACTTGAAAAGGGGGGACCATCCAAGCCTTAGTTTCCTTTTCTTTCCTTAAAGAACAATTTATGTTTGATTTGGTTTCAGAACTCAGTCGTTTTATTATGTTTTGAAGTTATTAATTTCTACATATCTTTTGAAAAATCAATACATGTTTTGAAATTTTTCTTAAACAGAAAATAATCAAAAAGGGAGAAATTGCTAAAACAGATTTTTCAAACCGGCCTCACATTACAAGTTTTGAATATTTATTCTAAATAATCAAAAAGGGAGAAATTGATAAGAAAAATTAAGTAAGTTAATTTTCAAACCGGCCACACATTACAAGTTTTGAATATTTATTCTAAATAATCAAAAAGGGAGAAATTGATAAGAAAAATTAAGTAAAGTTAATTTTTGGAACCGGCTAGAAAAATTAAACAACGGTTAACTTCTATGTGCAGGAGCAGATCAAATCGTATAAACCGGCTGGAGCCTCATGAACCGGCTGTTGAAACACTTCAAAGAAAATCAGTTCCAAGTGATCAAGTCAAGATCAGAGGAACCGGTTTTAACTCTCTCTCAAGAGACCGGCTAGCAAAGACAAAGTTTACATTCCAGCCAGACTATATTATGTAAGAAACAAACCGGAAACTACAATCTGCAGAAGTGACGTAATATGACGAAATAGACGTGTCTCGAAGGGATAAAAGAAGATAAGATCCGATAGAAGCATGCGAGGAAAGCAATGATGATTTACTGATTCAACGTTGACAACCGGAAGGTGCATGCTTGACATGTGTCTGAATCTGCAAACCGGCAACGTCATATTTACCTGAGGAGTTCCTGCATGTTTGCCAAGTGTTGAGGAAGGTGAAGCGTGCAAGCAACCTCCCTGCACCGGCGTGATGCTGGATCAACCAATCCCACGGTGAGAGAAGAATGTGACCGTTGGGATCGTCCTCACTATAAAAGGAATACGAAGCAACCTCATCAAAAAATACACAGCAGTGAACACAACGAACGATCAAGCGAAACAATTTACGAAAATCTTAGAGAGATAAAGAAGTCTTACGAACGATCCAAAACCGGTGTGTCATAAACCGGAAGCTTTTTGTGTGTATTTGTGTTGTGTTATTGTATTACATCAAGAGTGAGTTGGTGTAACCGGCGAGTAGCGAGTTGGGCTCGACCGGCATTGTAAGTGTTGTAACTTTGAAAGTTAGTGGAGATCCTTCTCATAATCTGAAAAGAAGGGGTGACGTAGGAGGGTTTGCTCCGAACATCCATAAAAAATCTTGTCTCGTGTTATTTCCTTTATTTTACTACTTACTCACCTAAACTTAACCAAAATCAATCTTACTCCGTATATCAAAAACCGGTCCACTCATATCTCTAAAACCTACTCCTTCTAAACATCATCTAAGTCGCATACGTTGCTTCAGACTGAAGACATTTCCGCCCTTGAACCCGGTTCAAGAGTCTGTGACAGTTTGCGAAGTGCTAAGAACGGTTATAGTCTCTAACCGGACTATCACTAAAGTGTTGTGTGTATTGTAAGAGGTCACCCTTCCTAAAACCGGAAATACCCCGGTCCTCCAAGGGCGTTCCCGATCCTAACAGGTTTCTTACCTCGGACAGAGAGGTCTGACCTATAACCGAGCCTCCCAAGTCCACGACCGTGAAAGTTAGACCTAGGACCGAACATCTCGGACCTAGCATCGAGTAGCCTGAATTCAGGACTATGCCTCATGAACCTCAGGACCAAGCCCTATGGTCCCAAACCTAGGACCGAGCCTTCTTAATCCATGGACCCACACTCTCGATCCCTGATCCAGACCATCCATGTTTAGACCGAGCCCATTAGATCCTAGATCGGCAAAATCGGACCCAAACCTTAGGACTCCAGTCATAAGGTCTGTTTGGTTCCACTTTTCAAAATTCAAAATTATTTTTGTAATTTTTGAATCCTAATCCATTTTCAAATAATCCAGAAGGGTCAGAAAATAGTATTTAAATATTTTTGGGATATTTCCCAAATAAATATATAGGCTAAGGCCCCATTTAGATTTTATTTTTAAATTCTAACACTTTTCTTATATTTTTCAGGGTTTTTTCTCAATTATATTAACGCAATCGCATGTACGCCCTTTCAAATAATTTTGTAAAACTATTTACGTAATCTAAATCTATCATTATTTAAGATCTCGGGACTACTAATTAAAAAAATAAATGTTATAAATAAAACTCATAATAGCCAGACTTTGTTTTAATAAAATAAAACTATCATTTGATGGGTGTAGAGGACATAGCGTGAAAGCTATTTCCCAAGCATAACCAAAAACTAAACCTCTTATAGAAACTTTAGTATAAAGTACGTTTATACATGTACATTTTACTGATTTATCTAAAATCATTTGGCAATTCTGTTTTCAAATAAATAATCTTTTAAATTAGTTATGTTTGATTAATTTAAATCGGGTTTTAACTAAATTATTATTTGTCCCCAAATTATTAAAATTTCAATAAAATTAATTATTTTTACATAATTAATTTTAAAAACTCCCAGGTATTCTCAAAATCTTTTTAATTTTTTCTTTTCAAAGACGCCTTGCAAGCAAACTAATGTTGAAACGCATCGAACCTCGAGCCACCCCCTGATCCCCATATTGGCCTGTATCATCCAGACACGTGTTAAGCTATAGAAGGAATTTCCTAGGGGTTATATATATTATAATTATATAAATTATAAATTAATTAATGCAAATAAATTTAAATATATCACAAATAAATTTATAAAATGGAGTAAAATAAAGCAAGCTTCACTAAATAGCGCTTCGTTCACTCTGTTTTACATTGCAAGGCTGATGTTAAAGTGGTGTAAAATGGAGTAAAGTATCACTTTTTTGCATTGCGCTTCTCAGGTTGGTGATGTAATACAGAGTGAAGTGAAGCTTCACTTTTATGCGCTTTAGGCTGAACCCGTGATATATTTGGGTTCTGCATATATCTTTTTTTAACCTGTAGCTTATTTATTAATATAATAATCAAACTACATTTTGATTGGTCTGGAACAGGGGAACACTGAAATCAGTAATAGAAGATCCAGACTACTATATAGATTTTTGACTGAAAAATAGATTATATCTATAGTAGAGGCACAAAGTAGAATCAGAACTTTCAAACATTTGCAAGCTGATGAATCATTATTGTTCTTCTATAAGAAGTGAGTTTAACTATGCGTATGTGTATATACTCTAGGTTAGTGGTGTTAGAAATTAAAGTAATAATAATAATAATAAATGTGTCTTTTTATTATTCAAGAGTCTCTTGAATTATCCAAGTCTCTTATAATTATCTCTAATAGAGAACCTTCAAGTCTCTTATTTAAATGTCTAAGTTTTGTATAACCTTATATAACTTGTAATCGTATCCTTATTTTAAAAAGTTCAATAGAAATAATTTCTTTCAAGTTTGTTTCTCTCTAAAGTCTTTATTTACATTTCTAATAAGATTCTTCATGGTTCGATAATCGAAGTCTTAATTGTGATCAAAGTTTGGTTACATTAAAAAAAGTATTGTTGTTATTCGATATAGAGAGTGGTGGTCGTGTTGCTGGACTCGGTTTGGAGTTGTTAAACAAGAAAAAATATCGGATATGGAAGTCTTGTATAGAATCATACATGATCAGGGAAGACTTGTGGGACATCGTCGTAGACGATGATGCTATAGATCTTGAGGATGTCGCTGAAAATGCAGAAGCGCCGAAGAAGTGGAAGAAACTCAGCGTGAAGGCAGAATTTGTGTTGAAGAGGTCAATCTCCCACAATCTGTTCGAGCACATCAACGATTGTGGATCTGCTCATGAGATCTGGGAAATGCTTGATCGTCTTTTTAACAAGAAAAACGAGACTTGTCTCTAGATGCTTGAAAACGAGTTGTCAGCCACAAAGTAAATTGGAACTGTCTCGGAGTTCTTTCTTAAGGTAAAGAACATATGCTTAAAAATTTCTTTACTGAATAGAGATGAGAAAATTTTAGAGGCTCGAACGAAGAGGTGTATTTTTTAAAGGATTTGAACCGAGTATACGTCATTCATCACTTCGATTCAAGGTTGGGCTCAACAACCTTCACTTGAGGAGTTCAAAAATCTCTTGTCATCTCAAGAGACGTTGGCCGCACAAATGGCTGGAATAATTATAAAAGAGGAGTCGAAAAGTGCGTTGTTCATGAAGAAATCGAGTTGGAAAATAGAAAAGTCGAAGAATAAAGAAACAGGTAAGGATTCTTCAAATATTCCTTAAAATCCCCTTAAGTGTTTTAGATGCGGAAAGACTAGACACTTCAAGAGAAATTGTCGAGTAAATATGGATGAAAATTTTATTAGTTCAAATCTCGGTGAAAAGTCTAACTAGTGTGTTGAGGAGGACTTAGACAAGGCTTTTCATGTCGATGTGATGATTTCGATGGAAAAGAAAACAAAGGCGTCTCATGGTAAACATGAGATCGATCAAAGGTGGATCGTTGATTCAGGGTGCGGACATCACGTTATTGGAGATGATTATGTGTTCTTATCAAGTCGAATTCATAATGGGGTGGTGGTATTATCACAATAAATAACTCAGTTCTTGAATTTAAAAAGTAAGGATTGGTTATAATTAATAGCAGCAATGGAGAACCTATTACTCTGAAGAATGTCAACCATGTTCTAGGAATTCAGAAAAACCTTTTATTGGTAGAAAATGTTGTAAATACTGAAAATCTTGTGTTGTTCGGTCCACATGATGTGAGGATTTTAAGGAACATGAATGAAATCATGAAGGATGAGGTTCACACTAGAACTTGGGTTAATGATCTATTTGTCCTTTCAACATCAACTTCATACATCGAAAAGGTGAATGACAAAAGCACCTCCTTTCTATGAAATGTAAGCCTTGGACATCTCAATATGACTAAGCTTAGTGTTATGTCTCGAAAGAAACTTTTGAAAGGTCTATCAAAAATCTGAGGATCGAGGAGGGCAGTGTGTGTGAAGGATGTCAATATGGGAAGGCTCGTCGACTTCTATTCAAAAACTTTGTATCAGGAAGTAAGGGTCCTTTAGATTGAGTTCATTGTGACTTGATGGGACCAACTCGGACTACCTCATACTCAAGAAGTAAATATATGTTGTTGTTTGTGGATGATTTTTCCCGGTTCACTTGAGTGTCCTTCGTGAAAGAGAATTCCAAAGTGTACTCTAAATATCTCGAGTTCAAATAGAAGGTAGAAGGAGAACAATATAGGAAAATTCGAGTACTGCGAACAGACAATGGTGGAGAATTTTTCTTAAAAGAGTTTGAATTGTTTTGTAGGTAAAATGGTATAAAAAGATAACTCTCCTATCAAGAGACCCCATAACAGAATGGGATTGGAAAAGGAAGATTTGACAACTTATAAAGACTTGTAAGTTGTGGCTGCATATGAAAAATATAACAAAGCAGTTATGGGTGGAAGGCATGAGTTGGGTTGCCCATGTCATCAATCGAGTTCCACTTATCCCAAATAAGTTGAAATCTTCATTCGAGATGTTTTATGGTTTTAAGACAAGTGTTAAGTATTTTCGATTTTTTTTATCTACTTGTTATGTCCATATTCTAGACTCAAGAAGGAGCAAACTAGATTCAAAGGCGGTCAAGTGCGTGCTCATCAGCTATGACGAGAGAAGAAAACGGTGGTGGTGTATGGATTCATCAACTCACAAATGAATTGTGTCGAGAGATGTGGTTTTCGACGAAATCTCTTCATACTACATCAAGGATGTTGAGGAAACTGTTCAGACTAATATTCTCATACACACGTCTACGGAAAGCTCTTCTAGTTATGATAATAGTGATAGAGGGAGCCCTGACATAGCTCAAGATTGATGAAAGAGTTGAAAGTGGAAGTTTACCAAGAAGTTCACATCAGGAAGAATTTAGTCACCAACAGAATTGGGAATCTCGGCAAAAAGGAACATTGTGAGGCCCTATAGATTTAGGGATGATAATTTTGTAACAATCTTTTCTTGTTTCTTCACAAAGGCAATAGACGACGAGGAACCACTTCTTATAATAAAGAAAATAATGTCAAGGAATGGGTGGCAACAATGGAAGAGGAAATGCACAGTCTCAAGAAGAATGAGACATGGGATGTCGTTCTGAAGCCTCTTAGTACTCAAGTAGTCACATGTAAGTGGGTCTATCGAATCAAGTGAAAGTATGATGGAAGCATAGATCGATACAAAGCAAGATTGTCCGTTCGCGGATTCTCACAGAAGTATAGAGAAGATTACGAGGAGATATTTAGTCCAGTTGCGAAGATGATGTCAATTCGCACAATGTTGGCCTTAACAGCAAGTTCTCGATGGAAGTTGTGGCAATTGGACGTCAAGAGTGTATTTCTCTATGGAGAACTTGATCGTACAATATATATGGAACAACTATCTGAATTTGAAAAGAAGGATGGTCACCAGTAGGTTTGTAGACTAAAGAATACACTATATGGATTAAAACAAGCCATGTGTGCTTAGTATAGAAAGATTGGAGATTATCTTCAATTTTGTGGGTACAAAGCTTCGGAATCCGACTCAAGTCTATTTATAAAGAATCATCAAGGACAGATGGTGGTGGTGCTTCTATATGTGGATGACATAATCTTGAGATGTAGTAACTATGATGAGGTTGCTCGGCTACAAGATGAGCTCTCGCTTCGTTTTAAGATGAAAAATCTTGGTGAACTTAGAACTTTCCTTGGTCTATAAATAGAAAATTTCGAGAAAAGTTTGTTTGTATCGCAAATCAACTACGCAAAGAATTGTTAGAAATTAAAGTAATAATAATAAATTTATCTTATTGTTATTCAAAAGATTATCCAAGTCTCTTAGAATTATCTCTAGTTAATGAAACTCTTCAACTCTCTTATTTTAATGTCTTAAGTTTTGTTTAACTATATAAGTTGTAATCGTGTTCTTATTTCAACAAGTTCAATAGAAAGAATTTCATTCAAGTTTGTTTCTCTCTAAAGTCTTTATTCACTATTCTAATAAGTTTCTTCACGGTTCAATCATTGAAGTCATGTTTGTGATTTCGTTACATGGTATTAGAACTTTGGTTACATTCGTGAAGATTGTATCATTGTTATTCTGTATGGAAAGTGGTGGGCGTGTAGCTAGACTCAGTTTCAAGTTGTTAAATCAGTCAAACTATAGGATATGGAAGACCTGTATGGAATCGTACCTGGTCGAGGAAGACTTGTGGGACATCGTCGTATACGGCGATAATGTAGCTCTTGAGGATGTTGCTGAAAATGTAGAAGCATCGAAGAAGTGGAAGAAACTCAACGTGAATGCGGAATTTGTGTTGAAGAGGTCAATCTCCCACAATCTGTTCGAGCACATCATCGGTTATGGATCTTCTTGTGAGATCTGGGAAACATTTGATCGTCTTTTCAACAAGAAGAATGAGGCTCGTCTCTAGATACCTGAAAACGAGTTTGTTGCGGCGAAGCAAATCGAATATGTCTCGGAATTAAGGTAAAGAACATATGCTCAAAAATTTCTTTATTAAACACATATGAGAAAATTTCAGAGGCTCAAACTAAGAGGCATGGTGTTCAAGGGCTTCGACCCGAGAATACGTCATTCATCACCTCGATTCTAGGTTGGCTGTCATCTCAAGAGTTGTGGCCGCACAAATGGTTGGAACGAGTATAAATGAGGAGTCAAACAGTGTGTTATTCGTGAAGAAATCGAGCTGGAAAAAGGGAAAGTCGAAGAAGGACGAAACTGGTCAGTATTCTTCAAATATTCCTAAAAAGCCCCTTAAGTGTTTCAGGTGCGACAGGACTGGACACTTCAAGAGAAATTGTCGAGTAAGTTTGGATGGAAATTTTGCTATTTCAAATCTCGAAAAAACTTCTGACTAGCGTGTTGAGGAGGATTGGGACAAATCTTTTCATGTCGATGTGATAATTTCGAAGGAAAAACAAACAGAGGCATCTCATGGTAAACATGAGATTTATCAAAGTTGGATAGTTAATTCATGGTGCAGATATCACGTTACTAGATATGATTATGTGTTCTCATCAAGTCGAATTCATAATGGGGGCAGTGGCATTGTCAAGGAAGATAACTCGGTTCATTAAATTAAAAATAAATGATCGGATGTCATTAATAGAGACAAGGGATAACCTATTACTCTAAAGAATGTCTACCACATTCTAAGAATTTGGAAGAACCTTTTTCTCGGTAGCAAATGTTGTAGATGCTGGACATCTTGTGTTGTTCGGTCCACATGATGTGAAGTTTTTAAGGAACTTGAAAGAAATCAAGGCGGATGTGGTTCACACTTGAACTCGGGTAAATGATTTCTTTGTCTTTCAGCATCAAATTTATACATCGAAAAGGTGAACGACAAAAGTACCTCCTTTCTATGACATGCAAGGCTTGGGCATCTCAATGTGACTAAGATTAGTGTTATGTCTAGAAAGAAACTTGTCGAAGGTATACCTGAAGATCTAAGGATCGAGGAGGGCAGTGTGTGTGAAGAATGTCAATATAGGAAGGCTCGTTGACTTCCATTCGACAACTCTATATCGAGAAGCAAGGGTCTTTGGATCGTGTACTCATAGTGACTTCTTTGGATCGTGTACTCATAGTGACTTGATGGGACCAACTCGGACTACCTCATACTCGGGAAATAAATATATGTTGATGTTTGTGGATGATTTTTCCCAGTTCACTTGAGTGTACTTTGTGAATGAGAAATCAGAAGTGTTATTTAAATTTCTCGAGTCAAGAACACTTCGAAAGATTAACCATTTATTTTTGTTTGAATCATTAAACTGTAAAAGTATATCCGAAAATTTGAGGAAAGAAAATGACAAGTTGATTCCGGGTTTGTGAACTGTTATTATCATTAACAAATAAAACAATATAAATTCATAAATTTATTCTTCTTATTTATTTCATGTTAATCCTTTAAACTGCACACATAAACAATTTGCATTTGAGAAAGCAATTTATAAATATATATATTCAAAAATTGAAAGAATAAAATTAAATCTTAAAAAAATATTTTTAAAGAATATTAGTTATATATTATTATATATATAATTAAATATTTTAAAAATCATAAATACAAAATTAATTAAGTGAGTTATTTTAAGTAAGTTTTGTTGGTTATGCAGTTAAAATTGTATAAAATTAAAATAATTTGTAAATTAATAAGAAATTAACTAGTTTAAGAATTACCTAAACTAAAATCATTTATCTTCTTTATAATCGTAATAATTTAACTAGTTTAACCGAGATTTAAACTACCTTGATATATAAATTATATATGATAACATTATCTAATTTAAATCAACACACAAACAAGATACTTAACAAAAACAAAAAACAAAATGTGTTTCTAATTTATTTATATTTTCTCACGTCTCTTGTTCAAACTCACACCTAGATTCAACTGCATAGAGTGTTTCCAAATATACCAGATTCCCATGACATTTTCCAACCACATAAACAAGTTTACTAAAATCGCTATTTCATTCCAAACGTGTGTTAATATTTCATACAATACTGAAAGAACAAATATAAGGAACCCTAACCCCTGTCAAATTTTCCAACAGAGCATGGTATTGAACAAATGATGATCCATTACAATTTAAAATGTGTATATATTGTGAGAAAATTGCACCATATTATAACTGTTTTTGTTACTCACCCCTATAGATAACAACTTCTCTAGAAACAATAATAATCAGCAACACCAATGATTACAAAGGAAAATTTCATATGATCGCCAACCCATAAGTAAAATCATTTGCCACTTAACGATCTTTTTTCTTAAGAATAATCTTATGGATTGCGGTTTTCACCACATATAAATCTTTGAATAGTAATTAGTGGTGTGACCTGAGGTGAAAGATTTGGCAGGCTGGCTTGTATGAATTCTTTTTGGCAGCTTGTTGGAACTTCTTTGAGGCAGATTCATCTTCTTTTAACCCTGTCTGAATGAAGTACCTTATCCACCAAGATGAGCTTCGCATTTTCGCCTTCATCGAAAAAACAAAAAAAAAAAAACAATTAATATGTACCCCGTTTTCCAAACTAAATCTCACCCGAATCCACACACAGATGGAATGATGATCCAAATGGAGACAATATTTTCAGGCTTGAATTTGTTTTATTTAAAGTGTCTATTATCTACATATAACAAATAAAGTTCATTTATTGGCTTACCGGACGACCAAATTTGGAAAGCTCTGCTACTTTTACTTTTTGGATACCTGGGTAACCTATAAAACCAAGAAAATTAAGTCATAAAACATTTCTTTATTTTCGAAAAGGTAGAAATTTCATTTTAAATCAAAATAGAAAACTTTTTGCATTTTCTACTATAAATACTTACCATTAAATACAACAATACCATCCTTGGAAACTCTTGCTAACTCAGGCAATGTCTTGTTTAGATATTTGGGTGACATATAATCTAAAGCATCGGACACAACCACAAGTGAAAATGATTTTGACTGATAAGGAAGAGGAAACTTGATATCAACTACCCGAACTATGCCTTTGCTTATAAGTCCTTTGCAATTACTATCAACATCTTCCAATTCATATGGTTCAATACCCCAAGCTTCGGTTTCCACTTCTTCTAACAATTTGGAAACCACAGAGCATGTTGAAGGACCCACGTGCAAAACCTTGTGCATTTTGTCACCGTATGTTTTCCTTAGAAATGGTAATGCTGATTCTATTTCTAATGTACATGAGACACCACCTGCATTTGTAACCATCGCTTGTAAGTATAATGAAGCACTGGCGGATCAAAATAAGAACTTACTTTCGATATTGTTGACACTGTTGATACTACCGCTAGATCCACCTGTAATGTAAATTTTCAGTATAAGAAGCAGATTTCAGCATTAGTTGAAAGAAGATAATTCTATCACAAATTGTATTTAAGTGGAAAGAAAAGATCAGACCTGAGCCACTAGTGTAAACATATCCTATTATTAAAATTGCACCCTGCAAACACACCCCAAAAAAAAATACATTATTAGCAGTTTTGAAAGAAAAAATTGGACTTGTTTTGACCAAATATGTGCAATGGTTTTGGACTATGTTTGGTTTGGGTGGAACTAGAATTAGAATTGATACTTAGATGACTTATTCTTTTTTCTACGAAATTTTAAAAACATGGCTTATTTTCTCGAGAAAGCTAACCACAGTCCCCTCACCCACCACATTCATATAGCCTTCCACTTCAATTAGGCGATTTTAGTGGGAATTGAAATTGTCTCTCAGAAAAAACTTTTTCACTTGAACTACTATGTAAATTATTAACTTAAATATGGCACTGGAATTTAAATATATATGACTTTTAAAGTTTGAATTCTATAATTCTCATTTCAGAATTATAATTCTACGATTTCTCCAATACTTAACTACTACTAGACAATCAAAATATGGAAACAAGAAGAGAGAAAATTTACCACGACAACGAGGCCAATGGATACCCAAGGAGATGAACGAGTTTTGGATTGCAAAGATGACACAAATGGGACACTTCCATCATCACCAATACGGCGGGAGGGTCTTCTTGACATTATTCTATTGGTGCCTGTAGAAAATAAAATAATAACTGAAAATCTTCTAGAAGCATTGTGTCGAGTAACCAGAGGTACATGGGAAGACCTATGACTAGGAGTAGAGGATCAAACCCTAGAAGTTGGAATAACAACCTTCAGCCAGTTGGCTTGTAGGATAACAATAAGATGACCCAATGTGAGTCTCGGGTATGATTGGAATGGTGTAGTCTATATCCTCTCCACCTATATTGGATGCGAAATCTCTCTTTTGTCATCTCTATGTCTCATATCTTTTCTCTCTAGTTCTATACTGTTACACATTCCAATTAATCATCTTCTTTTAGAAGAGATGTAAGCTGCTTATTAGTAGCATTTAATTAGTCTCTTAGTTTTTGTATATAGCAAGCAGAGCTTAGGAAATGTAATAAGAACCAATCTCAATCTGAACTGAACAGTTTTCTTCCTCATCTTCATAAATAATGTATAAAACAAAAATAAAATTATTGAAGTAGTAAAATCAATTGAATTGTGAGATGATTGTGGAAACAAAGGAAGGAAGGTGGATCATAATCTGAACAAACCGCAAAATTAGTAGTCATAGTTGAAATGAAGGTGGATCGTAATCAATCCGAGAGAGAAAGGAATAACAAATTTAGGTTATGTTGTTTATTTATTCCAAGTGAGCAATTAATTGAGAATCCAGATTCAGTAGAGATTGTGAATAAGGTTAGGAAGATATATATATAATTGAAAACAGGAGCAGAAAGAAAGACGATAGATATGAAAAGACGAATAAGTAAAGAAATTGTTGTACTTACAATGGAGAAGAAGCGAGAGGTCTATGAGCAATGGAGAAGGAAGGAAGGAAGGAAGGAAAGAATGGATGGAGTGGGAGGGAGGGAGTATTTAGTATGTAGTAGATCTGCTAGCTAGCTGGTTCAGTGACCAGCTCATACAAAGAGAGAAAGAGAGAGAAAGTGATTTTCCAGCTCGTCGGTGTACGTCCTTTTCATTTCCTTCACACTTCACATGGCCTCTTTTCTTAGGACCTTGTTTGATCTTGTTTGATTTTATTTGAAAAAAAATTCATGTAAAAAGGCGGTTATTTAATCAAATCACTAAAATATTTATTGATTATAAAATCAAATCACTATTCAAATACTGTAATCCTCAATCACAAAAGTTCCTAGGCCTTGTTTGAGTTAGATTTTTATTTTCTTGCTATCTTTTTTAAGGGAATTTGCTTGATTGATAGTCTTGTTATTGTAAATTGTAATAAAAAATTGGAATAATGTCAATTTTACCATCAAACTATAACGGAATATTCACGTATATCACTAAACAAATTTTTGTTCGTTCATACCACTATAGTTGAGTTTAATGTTCATTTATATCACTGCTGGACAAAAACATCCAAATCCGTTAAGTTTTCCGTTAAATGATGACACGTGTGATTGACATGTCATTTTTTAAAAATTAATATATATTATATTTTTATTTTTATTCACTATTTTAAATAATAAAACTTATTTACATTTTTAAAAGTATTAATCAAATAAATTATATATTTTGAGAAAAATTAACAATAATTCACTTTATTTTAATTAATATATTTTCAGCATTTATTTTTATTAATATTTCTAAATAATAACGCTAATAAAAATAAATATTAAAAATATATTAATTTAAAAAAAGGTGAATTATTGTTAGTCTTTTAAAATGTCTTTAAAAAAAAGTGAATTATTGTTTGGTTAATGCTTCTAAGAATATAAAATTTTATTATTTAGAAATTATGAATAAAAATAATAATAATAATAATATAATATATATTACTTTTTTAAAAAATAATATCTCAATCACACGTGTCATTATCTAACGGAAAACTTAACGGAATTGGATGTTTTTGTCCAGCAGTGACATAGATGCACAATAAACTCAACTACAGTGGTATGAACGAACAAAAATTAGTTTAGTAATATACGTGAATATTCTGTTATAGTTCAATGGTAAAATTGACATTCTTCCCAATAAAAAATTAAGAAAATAATAAATTAAAACATAAAAAAACCTATTACCTTTTCTAAATTACATTTATTTAGATGAGATTAACCATAAAAATTTTAAATAGAGTTTATATATTTTAATAAAATAAACAATTATAATCCTAATCATCAAATTCTAGAGTTTCAAGTTTCATTATTATTTTATTTTAGATGGAATCCTTTGTTAGGCCTCTAGGGAAATTTGACGAAATAACCTTGAGAAATGGTCAAATTCAGAAAATGATCTACGCTTGATAAACTTTGTAAATATGACATTTTCGACCTACGAAATGTCCGTCTTGTTTTGTGACTGCCTTTACCGCGTATTATGTAATAAGTGCATTACATATAATATATAATACGCGTATTATATAATAAGCGTAATATGTAATAAGCGTATTACATATTACGCGTATTACATATGACACGTTTACATATGACACGCTTATTACATATTACGTGTAATATATAATACGCTTATTATATAATACGCGTAATATGTAATACGTCCAAACTCTAATATATATATAAACATTTTTCTACCCCCACGACTCTTTCTCCTAAACTCTCCAACTCTAAAAACCATAAAATCTCTCATTCTCCCTCTCTCCTGCTCCCTTTGCCCTAAACTCTCCAATGCAGTTACCACGACTCTCCGTTCGTTCAAGATCAACAGCCAACAGCGGTTGAAGACCCACGACTCTCTATTCTCAAATGAGAATGTTCATTTTATGTTATAGTTATTTGATTTAATGATTTCTTAGTTAGTGATCCATATTATGAACACTAAGTTATATATTATAGTTGATAAATCCTGAATGCGAATATGCGAATACTATGTTATAAATAAAGACAAATTTTGCTGCAACATTTTGAAAAGGAAATTTAACGAAATGACCTCACGCGTATTGTAATAACTTCATGCGTATTGATCACGCGTATTGTAATAACACTCGTGTATTGCTCACGCGTATTGTAATAACTCACGCATATTGTAATAACTCTCGCGTATTGATCATGTGTATTGTAATAATTCACGCGTATTGTAATAACTCTCGCCTATTATAATAACTCACGCGTATTGCTCACGTGTATTTCTCACTAAGGAGGAGTTTTCTACTAGGTTTCATGGAAATACAATGGAGCAAAAATTTCCCACAAGTTTGCTTCAATGGACATATTGGATAGGGGGCTCATATCCATTAGATTCATTGCAGCAAACTTCTGGGGAAGTTGTTATATTTGATTTCTATGAAACTCTAGCAAGAAACTTCTCATCAGTTATGGTTGACTCCATCTTCAAAAAGCAACAACAAAAGTAAGTAAAAATCGTGAGTAATAAACATTACAATACGCTTGAGGGGAATTATACAATACACGTATTGCAATGCTCTTCAAGTGTATTATTAATATATTCAACTTTCTAGTTCAAATAATTATCGTTGAATTGTTTTCAATTGCAGCTCAAATAATTGTTTACTTTGATGGAGAGTGGAAAATTTTGGATGGTGTTACTCGTTTTGTTTCAAAGTTAACTAGAGGTTTGAAAGTTCCCCAAAATTTTACATATGCTGAATTAGTTGATATGATCCATTTTGCTACTAATGATGAAAAATTTAGATATGATTTAGTGTTTCAAACCAATTATAATACTTCGGATATGGATGTCATATTTGTTAGAATTATTCTAATTAAATCCTAATATACTGTGTGAGTAATTAAAAACTGAATGTGGCAGAAGCGTACATTAATTCATCTTCTGAATCTTCTCTTTCTTTAGAATGTAAATGTTCTTTAATCTCCTATTTCTTTAGACTTTAGACTTTTTCTTTAGATGGAATGATTCTTCCAATTTGATGAGTACGTCGATAGTTTCTCTCTGTTGATGGGGACGCAAAAGAGAATTGTCCATACTTCAAATGAGGACCATTACTGTTATCAATTACCAACATTAAGTTAGTTATTATAGTTAAGATATTTCTAATTTAGCCCTTCATCAAATTAGAAATGTCACTTAGGTATCCTCACTTCATATTAATGACAAATACACTCATAAGCCATAAACTTAATTTCACATTAGATCACATTATTTTGGTTTGTATTAAATATGACATTTGCACAATTATTTTTATACTAGTGACTTCATAAATTCTAACAATCTTCACTAGGTCACATATGTATAAAAATAAATGTATCATCCATAATGCGCCTAAAGTTTTATTTCATCTCAATCATATGTTGTATAAACAATTTTATCAATTAATCATGTCAATATAGGACCAAAGAGTTCGTCATTGTATTTGAGCACAACTAGACCCAACGATGATCACATAAATCAATACAATTAATTGACAAATCATATCATGAATGTGAGGAATGAAAATTCCATGCAAGGTGATATTTTCATGTCAATTTTCAACTGGTCCTACTTTTTTTTTGGAAAAAACGACTTAGCGTCATTTCATTAAAAATTCCCAAAAACATGAAAAAAAAACACGAGTTTAAGAGATCATTCTAGACAGGCCTAGAATGATTTTGAAGTCGTAACATTCTGAATAAAAGCTAAAAACATAAATGAATTATCTGTTTACAATGCTTTCAATTCTAGTGAGTTTAAAAAACGGTAAATTCCAGTTCCTGCAGATATTCCAGTTCTGCTCCGTGCTTGGAATTCCTCTCCACGTTCCCGCGAGGGCGCTGCAATCTGATACAATATCTTTCCATAACTCGTCAATGCTCCTGCGGGTTCTGTCATATACCCTTGCATTCCGTTTTTGCCAAATGTTATACACCACTGCTCCAAAGCCGCACTTGAACACGCTTGTTGCAAATCTATTTCCATTGGCTTTGATTAGTGTCGCTTCTTTGATTTCATTCCATTCGCTCGGGAAATTGACCAGCTCCAAGCTTTTATAGAATCTGTCCCAAAGCTCCGAAGCAATACAGCAGCTCCCGAATAGGTGATCTATGGTTTCTTCATTTCCTATGCATAGAAGACAGCTCGCGTCCGGGATGCTCATATACTTACTGATACGATCACGTGTGTTGAGTCTTTCCCAGAAGGCGAGCCATAGGATGAACTGGTGTCGAGGGATAATCTTCGTTGACCGTACAAGAGGAGCCCATTCTACTTTATGCGTTTTTTCCCAGATTACCTCCCATATTTTCTTCAATACCAGCTTCCCATTGTCCTCAGCTTTCCATTCATGAATATCCGGTTTGTCGTGTAGTTGTATGTTACTTATATGATCAAGTATCCTCTTTCCTTCTGGAATTCTTCTCAAGAGCAAGTTCCAATTCCCATCTTTGATGTCTCTGATTTTCGCTTTTGCGCAGTCCCTTCTGATACGAGTATTTTGAAACTCCTCCTTGTCGATGATAGGCTGGTTTTCAAACTAAGGGTCGTGCCAGAATAGAGTGCATTTCCCGTCCCCTAGTCGGATGTCATAAAGATCTGCAATATCGCTTCTTAGTTTAAGAATTTGTTTTAGAGACCAGCTCATACCTTCGTGAATTTTGCAGGTCTAGATGCTGGTTTTGTGTTTCATAAACCTCGTATGCACATATTTGATCCATAGTGACTCCTGATTGCGCTCCAAAGCCCACAGATGCTTGAAAGTTAGAGCCTTGTTCCACTCGATACAGTTCTTCAAGTCGATGCCTCCCTCGTCCTTCGGTTTGTAGAGAGCGGTCCATTTGACTTTCTTTCCTCCTCTTTCACTATTACCCCAGATAAAGTTTCTCATCAGTGTGTCGAGTTCCTTCATTACCTTCTTCGGAATGACCATTTGTTGCGCCCAATAGCTAACTATGCCCATAACCACGGTTTTGATAAGTTCGATCCTCCCTGCATAAGAAAGTTTTTTCACTGCCCAGCCAGATATCGTGTTTTTTACCTTTTCAATCAGCGGCTTGTAGTGTGAGATCTCGATCTGCTTCGCAGTTAACGGAATTCCTAAGTACTTTATGGGAAAGTTGCCTTCCTTGATGCCCATGATGTTGAAGATGTCCTGCTTTGTTTCGTCCTTCACGCCTCCATAAAATGCCACACTTTTGCTTTCATTAATAGTTAAACATGTTACCTCATAAAAGAACGTTAGTGCAGCCCTAATAGTTTTAATGGAATCAACGTCTGCATGCGCTAGAATGAACAAATCGTCAGCAAAGCATAAATGTGTTACCTCCTCTACCTCACAGAATGGGTGAAAGATGTATGGACGATTCTTTCGGAACATCGCGAAGATGCTCTCAAAGATCGTCGTGATAGCTACGAAAAGGTAAGAATAGAGGGAGTCCCTTGCCTTACCCCGTTTTCACCCTTGAAATAGCCTCTGTGGACTCCATTGACGCTAACAACAAAGCAGGATGATGAAACGCATTGCATAATTCAATCGATAAAAATCATAGGAAAAGCAGAAACAACCAGAAAGTCTCGAATGGCTTCCCATCTAACAGAGTCGAAAGCTTTCTTGATATCTATTTTGAAAGTCACTCTCAGGGATATTTTCTTTTTCTCGTAGCCTTTTAATAGGCTCTGCATGAGAAGAATATTATGAGAGATTGTCCTACCGGGGATGAATGCAGATTGATTAAGATTTATTATTTTTCCTATAACATTTTTAAAACGTTTAGAAATGATTTTTGAAATTATTTTATAAATCACATTGCAGTAGGAAATTGGTCTGAAATCTTGTACTTTCTCAAGTACCGCAGTTTTGGGGATCAAGGTTAGGACCGTTGTATTCCATTGCTTTAACATCTTCCTGTTTTTGAAAAACTCCAGAACCCCATCAGTAACATCTTTACCCACAACCTACCAATTATCTTTGAAGAACTGTGCATTAAACCCATCAGGACCCGGGCTTTTATTCCCATCAATACTAAACAGAGCTTCTTTAACCTCAACCTTCGTGACCACCCTTATCAACTCGCGACTATCTTCTGCAGAGATTTTCCTATCAATAATTTTATACAAGGTATTCAGGTGACTTTGATGTTGCTTTCTTGTACCCATAAACTGCTTATAGAAATCAATAGCCAGATCTTGGACACCCTTTTGACCCTGAACATATTCACCATCATCATTCTTCAGCCTGTACACATTGTTTCTCATGTTTCTAGCCTTGCATTTTCTGTAGAAGAAAGCTGTGTTTTTGTCACCCAACGAAAGCCAGCTCTATCTTGATTTCTGTCTAACAAAATTCTCTTCAAGCAGACTCAGCTTCCTGAAGTTTTCAAGCGCATATCTTTATGTTTCATTGAGTTGTTCATCAATATCATCCCTTAATAACTTTTTCTGAACCTCTTCTAGTTCTTCTCTAGCAGCCAGAACTCTATTGGAGATATTGTTGAACTTTTTCTTGTCAAAGCTTTGGAAATGATTCTTCAGGAGCTTAAGCTTCTCAGAAACCCTGTACATGTTAGAACCTTTGACATCTGTTGACCATACGCTTTCGAGAATACCCTTGAATTTATCATTATCCATCCAGAAATTGAAAATTTTAAAGGGCCTTTTGAATCTTTCTTCCTTTTCCCAGAACAATTTAATCGGGTAGTGATCAGATATACCCGGATTCAAAACATGAAGTTGACTTCTCGGAAATTGGTTAATCCAGTTCTCATTTACCAGACATCTGTCAATTCTACTTTTTCTAATTTGCTCATTCCCACTCGTAGAAGACCAAGTGAAGTTGATTTTTTCTAATTGGTCCTACTTGACTTTAATGAGATCATACTTTAAACATAATTATACAAAATGAACTTAATAATACTTCATTTCTGATCAGAATAAAAACTTTATAAATATCTATAAAATAACTCAACTGAAAGACAATTCAACTACAAACTCCCACTAATGTTAGAGATCGTCGATCTCTACAACACTCGTACGAGCAATATACTCATGAAAGACATGAGGCGATGAACTCATTGTCAAGAGTTCATAACCACGGAGTTTGTACATAAATATTTAATAAAAATTTATCAACTTTGTATCATTTATTTCACAACAAGAAACTTGATGTCAATATCACCTAATTTGATGCTTGGTAACATGTCACAAATTTTAATGCAATAGTGGGTGACGCCGTAAGTGTTTGTTTGACACCTCTTCAAGAAACGACAAAACCAGCTAGCGAAAAATATAATCCAAAGTGGATTTCATACTGTTTTTGGCATCCTGTAAGATCGTAGTCAGAATACTCAATGATCTCAAGACTATCCGACTTCCTATATGTGAGCATTTAATTTTTAGTTCTTTTCAAATATCTCATAACTATTGGGCTACTTAATGTCAAGCAAAATTTGTGACAAATAAAATGTCACCCATATATAAAACCATAAATAGGTGTTTACTACCACTAAACTTGTGTTACACAAATAAATTCACCTCAAAATCAAAAGAGAGAGAATTGTTATTTTGTGAAATTTATTGTACCACTAACGAGGTGCTTCTTTAAATTCATAGATGAGTTTCTTTAATTTGCAAACCATATTAATTTGGTCTCTCGACACAAAGTTTTCTCATTGCACCAAATTGTTTTTCAATGTCTCTATTGAAAAAACCTTAACATAGATTTTGGTGAATCTCCATAGGAAATATGCAACGAGTATCATAAATTGTCCATAAAGTGTAATTCGATTAAACTAGATTGTCGTAAAGACACTTGATTTTGAGGTTGTTGAGTTTGTACTTAATGAATTTGATCAACACTTTCTTATTACTCTTGATTTTTGAACTTTATCATTAATATAAATAAAATACTTATCAATGTTAAAAAATATTAGAGATATAAATAAAATCTTCCTCAATGGGAATTATTGATCTAAATTATTTCAAAGACAAAATTATTTCTCCCCTCAAACTCAATATCCTAAAAAAAAAATAATGCAGTCTCGTCTAAAAGAAAAAACTACATTTAACTTGACATCATAAAAATTATATCCATTAATCATTTAGAATATTAAATAAAGTAGTTGCTCACATTTTATAAACTTAAGTAACAACTAAATTCAAATAATGATTTATTTTATATCAAAATACATAATACAACATTAATATCAAGTCTTTGGACAATAATATTAATTGCTAATAGTATTCTGATGTAATGATCAAATATAAATAATAAGACATGTCAAATAATCAATTTATCTTTGGATGGATTAATTAATTATTCACATAAATAAGATTTCATAATTATTATATATTTACCATCACAAGTATTTATGTAATTATGTTAATTAATTAGCCTTTGGGCCAAATAATATAATCACATTAATTACACAATACAGTAGACTTTCTATAAAGTAATAACGTTGGGACAGCTAAAAAATATTATATTATCGAATTATTATTTAATCGATAAAGTAATAATTTATTATTTTACATTTATAATAATAAAATATAATTTAATTGAATGTTGTTGAATTTCAAAATTCAAATTCTATATAGTGGGGTTCATTTATTGTATAAGTTGTTAAAGTATAATCAATTGTAAAATATTTTCTATTCTCAAAGTCATTTAATATGTACAATAAATTGTATAATATCTTATGTTGTAAGATAATTTTCATCTCAAAATATTCATCTTCAAGTACATACATACAATACACAATCATTTACTACTCTTCTATCTTCTTTCTTCTCTTCTTCGCTAATCAATCTTATACTACTCTCTTCAATCGTAGTGATTTTCTTCTACAATATGATAGAATCACTCCACAACTTCATAAAGTTTTATAAAAAGTGAAGGATGAGATTCAAATGAATATAAATTTTCATACAAAGAAAACAACGGTGGACTTATATTTCACTAAGACACTCTGAATTATTAAAAAAATATTATATTATTAATTTATATATCGGTTGGGACATATATGCGTCAAAAAATTATATTACTTTATAAAATTATCGAAATTATTACCTTAGCTATTCGGCCCGAGTCGGGATAGTAAGAATTTATTAGTTTATCGAGGTTATAATTTTATCGAATATTGTTTTATCGAGAGTTTATTGTACTACCATTCAAAATTTTCTTGAATTAATTTTAACACATTGTCACTTTGGTGATTATTTGTATCAATCAATAAATTCTAAATAATGAACAATAATATTGTTAATTTGAATTTAAATCTCATATTATTATATATAACCCAAATCAATAATATATAATTTACCAAAGAAACATGTAATTTTTTTAATTATAAAAAATAAAATTATACCGTAGGCCAAATCTCACTTCTTGAATTTGAAATTTGTAATGTCTCATATTAATTAAATAATAAATCTTCAAAATTTATTTGACGAACTTTCAAAAAATCCATATAACCCAATACATGAGAATTTAATTTTCTCTTTTATTCATTTTGAATTTATTAAAAAAGAATTGACCATAATCTTTTAAATTCCCAAACAACAAATCTTTTCTTAATTTAAAAATGTTATCCTTAATTGTCTCATAATATATATGTTTGTTAGGATCGACTACAATAATAGAAGGGGGTGAATATTGTTGTACTAAATTTGATTTTCAATTCGGTTTTAATCCTGTTAGGGACTTAAAACTTATTTATATTCTTCACAAATCGTCGCAAGCAATTGAACGAATTCAAGTGCGGGATGTGCTTTCTAGATTTGAAGTGGTAGATGCAAGAGTGGAAGATGTAGTAAGGAAATAACACAAGAGTTTTATAGATGTTCGGAGATAAAACTCTTATGTCATCCCTTCTCCTATTTCAGAAGAATTTCACTAGAAGACTTTGGTTTGTACAGCGTCTATACAAACCCAATCAGAACAAAAGACTTAACAAATGCCTGTTATGAACTCCTAGTACTCACTTTGTTGAACATACAACTTTCTGTTCAACTTACAATACTGAATATACTCGGTTAGATGAATTTGACAGGTCAATAAGAACTTAACAAAACAAAATTATTGTGCAGGAACGGTCAAGAACTCTAACCGGTCAAGAAATCAAGCCGGCTAGAAGAAGCAAATGACATATCTAAAACCTGAAGCTATCCGGTTGAACTGAACAACCGGTAAACATAATCAGTTGAAGTGAAGCATACAATCCAAATCTAACGAGAAGACTATTTAGAGAAAGAAGTCAAGGATATCAAATTGAGAACAGTTTACAAATTGGTGCAAACAAATACTTTGAGTATATGCAGAAGATTACATCAAAGGATCATACTATGACATTGCCATATTCATACAAGTCTGATGATACGCTGCAGGCTGTAGAAGATTGTCTAAAGAAAAGTTACCATTTTGGTATAAGTCAAAGGAGCAACTTCCCAGGTGCAGGTAACTGTCCAACCGACAGTTTCTATAATCAAGTAAAGACAGATGAAGTCGGTCTGATTCATGTCTTGGAAACCAAAAACCGCATTTAATGTTATGTTGATCCTCTGTTCAACCAATCAGATTCAAGGATTGTCCTGAAGGTATCCGTTGAAGAAATGTGACTGTTGACACATTTTACCTATAAAATGAGAAGTTGGAGAAGCTGGAGAAATAACAAGAACAATTGAGTTGTGAGCGAACAAGTTGCGAAATTACAAAGTGATCAAAAGCCCTTATTTCTAAAAGATTCAAAGCTTAAGTGTGCATTTGTGAAGTGTATTACAATTTCTGTGAGAGTTGTAAGAGTGATTATCGAGTAGTAAATAAGACTCGATCGTGTATTGTGTTTGAGTATTCCTTAGTGAATATCCTTCTCGTTGTTTGAGAAGAAGGGGTGACGTAGGAGTTTTATCTCCGAACATCCATAAAAACTTGTGTCTTGTGCTCTATTTCCTGTCAGCTCCATATCTGAACCGACTCATATCATCCTAACCGCCTCACTAATCTTCAAACCGATATTCTCCAAATTTCATCTCTATCCATCCTGTGTGTGTGTGTTGCTTCAATCTGAAACAAACCACTTCCGCACTTGAACTCGGTTCAAGGGTTTGTGACAGCTTGTGTAGTATTGAAACCAGTGTTAATTCCTAACCGGATTAGCGCCAGCCGTTGAGTGTTGTCAGAGATTATCCTTTAGCCGGACCCCGGTCCACTATCGGCGATCTAGATCTTAACATACTCTCAACTTATACAATGTATGTTTTTTACAGTTAGA
Organism: Impatiens glandulifera; assembly: GCF_907164915.1. Lineage (NCBI taxonomy): Eukaryota > Viridiplantae > Streptophyta > Magnoliopsida > Ericales > Balsaminaceae > Impatiens > Impatiens glandulifera. The sequence continues at coordinate 12,126,896 of NC_061870.1, forward strand.
GAGATAATTTAGAACTCGTTGACTATGTAACTATGTAACTATGTAACTGTGTAATGTAACTGAACTAGAACTAGAAAGATCACCGTTGTACTCTAAAGCTCTTTTATATTGAGGCATAGCAACGGTCGACTCTAATTCTTGGATTGTAAAATAACCAGGAAGGATCCGTCGTATCAAGAATCTAGATATTTGGGGATCCATCGTACCAGAAATACAGGGGGGTTCACCGTTCATAAAGTTGTATATGCGCATAAATATTTGCACAATTTAGTTTTATTCACACATGAATTCATCATAAAAACTATGTAGTATTTGATTAAACTTAGTTTTATTCACCTATGTTCATTTTAATCAGTTAATGCATTTAATCTTAATTAATTATTTCACTTTTAATTAATTCATTATTTTTCTTCATTTAACTTATTCTAACAATACTCCTTTTTGATAATGTTAAAACTAAGTTAATAGTAGGAAATTTAAAGGTAAATAAAATATTTACACAAATATAAAATGTTCAAATTAAGGTAAAGTATCCTTCCTTTCACAGCTATCACCGAAAAAAAGACTTTCCCATCCTGCTCCTCTTCCTCCTCGACGTCCTCATCCACGTCCTCCACCTCGACCTGGCTTCCTTCCTATTCGAGGGCCTAGATTACAAGCTTCCCTTCTCCCTCGACTACTTCCTTCCCTCTTTTTAACAGCATCATTGACATCATCAGCATCTGCAATACATTTTGTTGACGCACCAGCATCTTTAATGTGTTCTGCTTATGCAGTCTTAAGGTGGTTTCAGATTTCGAGAAGCTGAAAGTCGACGAAATTCATTTTTGTAGAATCATAAGCTTGGTATAAGAGGAGGAATTGAATAAACTGTTGCTATGCCTCAATATAAAAGAGCTTCAGAGTACAATAGTGATCTCTCTAGCTCTAGTTCAATTACGTTACACAGTTACGGAATTACATAGTCAACGAGTTCTAAATTCTTACTCTCTCTCTAACCGTAAAAAGTATACATTGTATAAGCTGGGAGTATATTCAGTATTGTAAGTTGAATAGAAAATTATTGTAAGTTGTTAAGTCTTGAGTTCTGACTAGGTTTATATAGACGATGTACAAACCAAAGTATTCTAGTGGAATCCTTCTGGAAAGAGAAGAAAGATGACATAGAGTTTTATCTCCGAACATCTATAAAACTCTTGTGTTATTTCCTTACTGCATTTTCCACTCTTGCATCTGCAACTTCAAATCTAGAAAGAACATTCCGCACTTGAATCCGTTCAAGAGTTTGTGATGATTTGTGAAGAATAGAATTAAGTTTTAAGTCCCTCACATGATTAAAACCTAATTGAAAGTCAAGTTTAGTACAACAATATTCAACCCCCACCCCTTCTATTATTGTAGTCGATCCTAACAAGTGGTATAAGAGCAGAAGTTTCTATTCTCAAACAAAACAATCATTCAAATTATGTCTCTCCTAAAAAAAATCTCAATATTCATTAAGGAAAATTATGATGATTGGAAGATAAGGATGCAAGCTCATATAGATGCTCAAGATGATGACATGTGGTATGTCATCACCGATGGGCTGATGAAGATCCAAACAATCAGTACAGCCACGAACTCAATCGATGGTTCTCTTAAGATGAAGGATAAGCCAAGACATGAGTGTACTGCTGAAGATAAGAGGAAGGCCAATTTAGACAATGTGGTCAAAGATATTTTGTACAATGTTGGACAATAATATGTTCAGCAAGATCAATTCATGCTCTACTGCCAAAGAGATTTAGGAGAAGCTCACTCAACTTTGTGAAGGCAACAACCAAACCAAAGAAAACAAGTTGATGGTTGTCACACAAAAGTTTGACAACATCAAGATGCGTCCTAGAGAAATACTGACTGAATTCGATAAGCTGAAGTTTTGAAAAATAATGAAATAAATGAGTTCTCATCTGAGAATGAGAAGTTCAAATAAACAAGCAAATCTCTTCTATTAAAAAAACCAAAGATTGAACTATGTGATTAGTTCTTGGACAAAGTCTAGAAAAGTTATTACACACTTGATTACTCAACAGAGACATGTCAAATGTAAATCTGGTCTAGAATTTGATAACAACTCTCCATATTAGTTCAGTAAAAATTTGTACCCAGTTAAAGACAAGCTTAAATCCATAAGTTTTGTCAAGAGTACTTTAACTGATACTGGAACTAGTCACAGCTGTGACGACTTAACCTTAAAAGATGATATTAAATATATTAAGCCAACTTGCAGCTGGCTCTAGCTAGCTCAAGCCAGACAAGCGACCAGCCAGCTGTTCTGGCAAACAAAACTTTGACAAAAGTCAAAAGGTTTACATCAAAAATCATCTTCTAAGGCTAAGGGATCATCAGCTGGCAGAAAGACTTCTGCCAAGTCTAAATCTTATGCTTTATTGACAATACAAAATTGGAGATCCATAAAAATAACCCAAATATAGATCCCCTAAGGGACTAATTAACCAAGAACACAAATGAAGTATGGTACCAAAGTTGTAAATATGTATATATGTAGGTACAACAAGAGCAGTCTTCCTCGAACTCGAAGGCAATAACTAATGTAGCCTCGGCGTAGGCAAATGCCATTAAAGATATATCGATGACTTCTATTGAAGTATCGATCATCTGGGACTCAATGACTAGGATGAATTCTACTCTGCTCAAGAATTCCTTCTATCTCCACATAGAGACGACTATAAAATGGATTACGTCGGCTTTCAGCTTCTCGAAATCTCAAACCACCTTAAGACGGAAGAAATATAACGCATTAAAGATGCTGGTGCAGCAGTAAAATGTATTGCAAATGCTGATGATGTTGTTAAAAGAGAGAAGGAAACAGTCGATGGGGAAGGTAATGTTGTAATTGGGGCCCTCGAATAGGAAGGAAGCCAGGTCGAGGTGGTGGACTTGGAGGAGGCCGTCGAGGAGGAAGAGGAGCAAGATGGGAAAGTCTTCTTTTCGGTGATAGTTGTGAAAGGGATGATACTTTACCTTAATTTGAATATTTTATATTTGTGTAAATATTTTATTTACCTTTCAATTTCCTGTTATTAATTTAGTTTTAACATTATCAAAAAGGGAGAAATTGTTAGAATAAGTTAAATGAAGAAATAGAAATAATTAATTAAGATTAAATGCATTAATTGATTAAAATGAACTTAGGTGAATAAAACTAAGTTTAAATCAATACGACATAGTTTTGATAATGAATTCATAAGTGAATAAAACTAAGTTGTGCAAATGTTTATGTGTAGGTACAGCTTAGGAAGTGCGAGTAGACGTCTCACTTCAAGCAAACGTCTTGGTCTGAAGAAGCGCGAGTAGATGTCTCACTTCAAGCAAACGTCTCAAGCTGAAGAAGCGCAACAGACGTCTTGGTCTGAAGAAGCGTGAGTAGACGCCTTGCTTCAGTAGTAGTATGAAAAAGCGCGAGCAAACGCCTTGCTTCAGCTGCAGTCTGAAGAAGCGCTGACAGTAGCCTTGCTTCAACAGTCGTCTAAAGAAGCACTCTACTTATCTTCATAGCTCACCAACATAGCGAACATCATCATTTGTTATAAGTAGACTTCCTAGTCAGCCTATTATAACTATCACCAAGTGTTCAACCATTTGAAAGTCGACGCGTATCTACGTATCAGATTCGACCGTTGCCTACACCTCAACATCAAAGGACATCAAAGTAAAACATCGAATCCCTAGATTTATGAACGACGGACCCCTGTATTTCTGGTACGATGGATCCCCAAATATTTAGATTTGAGGTACGGCGAATCCTTCCCGGTCATTTCATAATCCAAGAATTAGAGTCGAGCGTTGCTACGCCTCAATATAAAAGAGTTTTAGAGTACAACCGTGATATCTCTAGTTCTAGTTCAGTTACGTTACACAGTTACAGAATTACATAGTCAATGAGTTCTAAATTCTTACTCTCTTTAACTGTAAAAAGCATACATTGTATAAGCTGAGAGTATATTCAGTATTGTAAGTTTAACTGAAAGTTGTCTCTCAGCATACATTACAGTACTGAATATACTCTCACGTTATACAATGTATGATTTTTACAGTTAGAGAGAGTAAGAATTTAGAACTCGTTGACTATGTAATTTTGTAACTGTGTAACATAATTGAACTAGAACTAGAGAGATCATCGTTATACTCTGAAGCTCTTTTATATTGAGGCGTAGTAACGGTTGACTCTAATTCTTGGATTGTGAAATGACCGGGAAGGATTCGTCGTACCGAGAATTCAGATATTCGGGGATCCGCTGTACCGGAAATATAGGGGTCCGCCGTTCATAAATCCATGGATTCGACATTGTACTTTGATATCCTCTGGTGTCGAGATGTAGGCAACGATCATTACATGAGAATTTAAATTTCTCTTTTATTCATTCTGAATTTATTTAAAAAATTGACCATAATCTTTTAAATTCTCAAACAATAAATCTTTTTTATTAATTTAAAAATGCGATCCTTAATTCTCTCATAATATATATATTATATCATTATTTATTGAGAAAATCTAAATATCCATAATTATCTTGATAATTACTTAGTCAAATAATTTATTTATCAAATAATATCATAAATATTGTACTTAATTATTTGATAACATACTTTTGAATAATTTTTGTATTATTGTAGTGAAAATCAAACACATAATAATTCTATAAAATTCCTTAAACTTGATAGAATCTAAATATTCATAAATCTAGGATCTAAATATTTTTAAATCGGATCATAAATCTTTATATTCATATTCATAAATTTAGGATTATAAATTTAGAATCTAAATATTCTTAGACGTAGGATCATCAATCTTTATATTACGTATTAATTATTTGATATTATCAAAAATTATAATATATATGTATATATATAATCTCACTAACATGCTTTAAATTATCTATAAATTCATAAATTAATGCATATATATCATTTTCGAGAATTTAAATATCCTTTAATCTAATATTCCTTTAATATATCCATCTTTAGATAACATCATAAAATATAATTATTCAGAATATATGAATGTTGATGAAAGATGTTTATATATATATATTTCTGATTAAAATTTTCTGTAATTCAAATTATCAAAATCAACATATTATATATATATATATATATATAGATATATGATTTGAAATATATATATAACTAATGATGCTTAATAAATAAAATATATGGTGATATTCACGCTCTCACCATATCTTACATCACTTAGTTGGAAAAAGAATAAAAGGTGAGGAGAAAGAGAAATTTTGTTATTTTTTTTGGCTAATCAATCAGTCACATCATTCCTTCTCCCAATCATTTCTCATATCTCACATAGGTTTATTATATTTTATAACAATTTCTCTCTCTTATCATAATTATCTATTCATAATTAATATTTTATTTCTCATACCATAATTATTAATTTATCTTTTTTAATTAATTTTTATTTTATTTTACTAATTTTTCTTTCCTAATTATATATATTATTTTTCTTCATTAATTTTATATAAACTTATATTTAATATTATTTATATATATAAAATAAATAATAATACTATATATAATATATAATAACGTTTAAATGATTTATTAAACTTAAAATAGAATTACAAATTTCTCTTTTATATTCATTTCTCTTTCATATTTATAATATATCTTTCCTAATTAATTTCCGTTTTATAACACTAATAATTAATTTATTTTTTATTTTCTTTTTCCTCATTTATATATATATATATATATATATATATATATATATTTCATATTTTCTTACACATAATTTTTATATTTTTTTAATAAAATAAAAATTATAAATATTTTAATTTATTTAAAAATTAATATTAAGCGTTTCTCTTTCCAAAAATCTATATATGTGGTATATTTTATCATTAATTTTATATAAATATTTTTTTTTCATATTATCTTTCTATTCATATTTATTATTTATATAATTAATTTATTTATTTTCTTTTATTCATTATATATTTTATCTATTATTAATTAACAAGAATTAAATATTTATACATACATAAAATTTTAAATTAAATTCAAAAAATACAAGTGGTCTAATAGTTAAAGTGTTCACATTTTATATTAGAGACCAGAGTTCGAGTCTCAATTTGTGGTCGATGGGGAAGCCAAAAATAAGGGTAGGATGACATATGTGAGTCATTGCATTAATGCGTGTGTGAATTTGTGATCAATTGGGAAGGCCAAAAGTAAAAGTAAGGGTAATATATGTACAAATTGCTCGAATGGAGATAATATATATAATAATGTTTAAAACTAAAAATTTAGGGTAATATCTACCAAATTTTGTACAATCGTCTCTCTTTTGTCCTTAGGTCTAGGTCTTTCTTCAATCAACACGCATTTTTCCTTAGATATAGTTAACACGAGAACAAGATGTGGGCGTCGACAACGGAAGAGAGACCAGAGGAAAATATCCGATCTTGATTTGAAGAAAAATGGGAAGCGAATGAATACGAGGATTCAAAATTAAAAGGAAGCCGAGGATTCTCTACCTCCGTGGATTTTTAAAAAAATTTTAAAAATTTAAAATTAATTAATTTTTTATTTTTACACATTTAAATGAATTTCTAATCAAATTCCCACTGTTTATCAAATTCTCGCATTACATTCGTCTCTCCTTTTTCCTTAGGTTTAGGTCTTTCTTAAATTGACACTCCTTTCTCTTTAGGTATAGGTAGCACGAGAAGAAGAGGAGGGCGACGCCGACGTGACGGAGAAGAGCGACAATAACGCAACGGAGGATGGCGACGACGACGCAAGAGAGACATAGAGAAAAATATTCGATCTTAATTTGAAGAAAATGGGAAGCGAATGAAGACGAGGATTTAAAATCAAGAGGAAGACGAGTATTCTCTGTCTCCGTAGATTTAGAAAAGAAAATATTTTTTATTTTATTTTTACACATTTTATATGAATTTCTCATCAAATTCGTCTCTCATTTCTCCTTAAGTTTAAGTTTAGGTTTTTCTTAAATTGACTCTCATTTCTTTTTAGATATAAGTAGCACGAGAAAAGGAGGTGGGCGACGACGACGCGGCGAAGGAGGGCGACGACGATGTAAGAGAGACCTATAGGAAAAAATTCGATTTTGATTTGAAAAAAAATGGAAACAAAAGAAGACGAGGATTTGAAATCAAGAGGAACCCAATAATTCTCTACCTCCAAAGATTTAGAATTTTTAAATTTTTTTTATTATTAATTTGTTTCTTCTATAACAAAACTTAATAAGATATTTTATAATAAAACTATAAATAAAATTATATTTTAATGAATAATATTAATATTTTAATTATTTATATATATATATATAATACAAAAATATAATAAATAGATTATATATATAAATAATACAAAATATATTTAACTCTATATTTTGATATATTTTAAATAATTGATAAATATTTAATAATTTAATTTATAATATTATTATAAATATATATTTTTTATATAAAATATTATAAAATTGAATTATTATTTTTTTTAATAAAAATAATAATTAATGTTATTGTTTAACTAAAAATTATATATATATAATTATATATATATATAAACAAGAGTTTTATGGTGTTGACATAAAAAAGATGATTCAATATTTTTTTTAATAGACATTTCATATATATTTTAATAAATATTTTAACTTTTAATATATAATAAATTGTTTTTGAAATTTTTGAAAGTATACAGTAGAGATGAAATAATTATGTACAAAAGAGAAAAAAATACAAACATATTTTCTTTATATTATTTTCTCCAATTTAAGATAGTGTGATAATTCACGTTAAAAAAAGGAAAATTTAAATTAAATTAATAGAACGAAAAAACTAAAATTTTGAATAAATTACCATATTTGTATTATTTTATTTTAGTAGTATTTAAAAAAGGTTTCTATAAAGAAAAATTATAATAAATTTTACATTAAATAACTTCACAAAATATTAATAAAAATGGAAATGTGAAAGAATATATACACAATATTAAAATTTCTCAAACTTAAATATTTAATATATATATAGTGTCTAACAATTATAATAATATAAAATTAATGTCAAACACAATTTAGTGGTAAAATTTATGTAATAAAATTTAAATAATTATTAATTTTTTATAATTCACATGTAAAATGTAAATATAAAAATGGAACTTAAATGTTATCATTTTTATATAAGAAAATTTAATTAAAGTGAAAATTTATGTTTATTGTATTTAATTAAATATTTTTAAACTATTGAATATAGCTACTGTTAATATATTATATAGTGTGATTCAATTTTTTTATATAGAAATTCTGATTTTTTTTATATATTTATTCGTTTGCATCGCACTGAAATAATGCTAGTTATCATAAATCCATATATATATATACGGTAGAAACTCGATAAATTAATATTCGATTATTTAATAAACTCTCTAAAATAATATTTTTGGCCGGTCCCAACTCCGGGATAGGGTGATAAATTAATAATTCGCTAAAATTATAAGATAATACATTTTTGATAATTTCTTTAAACCCCGTATAAAATATAAATTAATAATTCCTTATATATAGCATATTACATGAATGATTTATGAAGGTTTTTGAAAAATGACTCAATTGTCTTTTTTTTTTTTTGAAATCAATTTCCCCTTGAATGTCGTCTCTAATTTTCCTTAGCATGGTAAGAACTTCTGGTGTTGTTTTCTCATAGCTCAACAAGAAATTGTTCAATGTGATTGCCGCTTTAATAGCTTCGTTTCGCGAAGGGGACTCCATTGTAGAACTTTCATCATCTTCTTCATCGATATCATCTTTATTAATTCTAATAACGCTTTCAATAATTTCTTCATCAGTCAACAACTGTGCAACTACATTTTCTTCTGGGTAAGTCATAACATCTTCGACATCCATTGCATTGCGATAACCCAACTCTTTGATCAAATTCTGGAGTTCTTGAGTGCTTTCACCACCTTCATCTGAGTTCTCAAAAGTCACGTTATCTGTTGATCGAAGTTTACAATGACGAAAGCAGTTCGCAATTGTATTTGATATTGTCGCTTGACTCACCTGCAAACCATAGTTACTATGAACCCATTCTTGCAATTTCTTTTGAGTGAGACTTGGATTATCCTTGTTGTGCTTGCATAATGCTCTTCGAATCTCGTTTGTCATTGTTGTTTTTTTCACACCTTTAAGATGGGAAGTCATGTTGTGTGTATAATTTGTTTGTGTTAACCTACAGTATTTTGATCTTGTTTATATAGAAAATATTTTTAATTTCCATAAAGTGATACATTGAACACAAGAAGCATAATAAGGTGGGAGATTGAAGGTTTCTTTCAAATTGGGTCATTCATTTGATATACAGTACATGCATTGTATACAATAATTAAGTGGAAGCTTAAAAGTGTTTGTAAACTAAGTATTTTACTATAAATTAATAAAATATTAATTAATATATAAATTAATAATTATTAATTTATCGATTAATTAATAACTCTTTTAATTAATAAATTTTGATCGTCCCAAGTGTATTATTTTATAGAGTTTCTAATATATATATATATATATATATTCCTAATAACATGCTTTTAATTGTCTATATATTTCAACGTTCATGCATATAAATCTGCATATCTACACCGATAAAAAAATCACATAATTAAATCTGCATATCTATACCATATAATCCCTCACATAAATATTATTTCTCACAAAATTAAATTAGGATGGCTCTAATACCAATTTTTAGAATTATCCTAATTAAATCTTAATATAATGTGTGAGAAATTAAAATGCGGCATATTTTAATTCATCTTCTGAATCTTCTCTTTCTTTAGAATAAAAATGGTCTTTAATCTCATATTTCCTTACTTTTTCTTTAGATGGAATGGTTCTTCCAATTTGATAAGTACGTCAATAGTTTCTCTCTTTGTTAATGGGGACTCAAAAAAGAATTGTCTGTACTTCAAATAGAGACTATTACCGTTATCAAATAACCAACATTTTAGTTATTATAGTTAGGCCATTTTTAATTTAGCCCCTTCATAAAATTAGAAATGTCACTTAGGTATCCTCACTTTATATTATTACAAATACACCCATAAGCCATAAACTAAATTTCACATTAGATCACATTATTTTGACTTATATTAAATATGACATTTGCACAATTATTTATTATACTAGTGATCCCATAAATTTCAACAATATTTTCTTTTATAAATGATACTAAATAAGATATGGATGTCAAGTTCTTTTTAGATGAAACGTCGATATCACTCCAACATCGTATTGCATTGTGTGTCTCTTTAGTAGATAAGTCATACCTACAAACCCAACTCAACAAAGTGTAGTGGTTCTAGAAATTCACGATCTTGATATATTCCCGATGTTTCAGCAGTAGGAGGTTGTCTTTGAAACTCAAAATGACTTAGAAGGAGACCCATGTTTGTGTCTGAATGAGAGAGTTGATGATTGGGTTGCTATTAACACATGTTTGGGTTGAATGTGGGGGTTGGTGATTAGGTTTCTAGTACCCAACCAAGCAGTGCTTGGGTTACTAGTACCATTATAAATAGTGAAAATCCGATACTTGAGGCATTAACTTGCGAAATTAGATTGGAAGTCAGTACGTTATTTGAGAATAAAAAAGAACTTCAACTGAGGTTACATAAATATGCGATGGCTAATTATTTTAAATTCAAAGTGGAGAAGTCAAGAAAAGAACTTTGGTATGTGAGATGTTTGGATGAGAATTGCACATGGAGATTGCGTGATGTGAAAGAAAAATTCTCGGATATGTTTGAGATTTATAAATTTGTAAAAGATCACACATGCTCAATTGTGACGAGGCAAGAGAATGGAAGGAAAGCACCATCATGGGTTATTGGGGGAATGCATGAAGAGTAAGTGCATGGACCATCACCATGATCACATGCTTAAGAAAATAATGGAAGATATGTAGAGAAGTTATGGAATAAAAATGAGTTATAATAAGGCTTGGAGGTCTAGGAAAAATGCATTAATGGCGGTGTGATGAACTATAGAGGATTCCTATGGTAAATTATCATAATACTTGTACATGTTGGAGATGAATAATCTGGGTACCATAACAGATATCCAGACGGATGAGCTCGTCCATTTCAGGTATATGTTCATGTCCATAGGCATCTCAATTAGGGGTTTCAGAAGTTTGTGTCATCATGTATTGTGCGTCGATGTCAGTGCTATTAAGCACAAGGTTGAAGGTCAATTATTGGTGGTTATAGCATTGGATGCGAATGAGAAACTATATCATGTTGTTTTTGGCGTTGTTGATTTAGAGAATAATAACTCCTGAAAAAATTTATGCAAAAATTAAGAGAAGCTATTGGGTCAGTCATGAATCTCGTCTTGGTATCTGATAGACATCCAAGTATTATCAATGCCTTGTGCGCAGTTTTTCCAAAAACATATCACGGTGCATGCACATACCACATCAAGATTAATATTATGGTCAAATTTAAAATTGATCACTACCACGCATAGTTTGATTTGGCTTCTTGCGCATACATCGTCTTAATGTTTAATCAGCATTTTGACAAGATCAAGGCTAAGGACCCTCGTATTGCTGTCTATTTGGCATATATTGGGATGGAGAGATGGAGCCGTGCCTTTTTCCTAGTAAACGATACAATTAAATGATAAGCAACTACTCTTAGAGTTTTAATAGTCAGAGTATGAATGCTAGAAAGTATCTCATAACAACATTAGCTGACTATTTAAGATTCACAATATAATAATGGTTTCATAATAAAAGAGAAAAATCGTCCAATCACACAGAATGTTTATCTCAATATTTTGAAAAGTTATATGTGAGCAATCCAGAACGCCAAATTATATAACATCAATCCACTTCACCGATTCAAGTTTTATGTGCATGAAAGTGAATTTGATTTTAAAGTTGACTTCAAAGAAATGACTTGTAGTAGTAGGGTATTTTATGTATCTGGTCTTCCTTGTACCCATGCCTTGGCTGCTGCCCGTACTCGGAAATTGGGTCCTTATGACTTCTGCTCAAGGTAACGATTTGTTCACATGTTGAATATATCTAACAAATTGGTCACATATTAAATCATTGTCTTTTTCAGATATTACTCAACTGAATCGTGGTTGAATGCATATGCGGAGACATGTTATCTAGTTTGTCATGAAGACATTGGAATATTCCCAAAAATATCAAGCAATGAGTGTGCCTAAAACCACCTATTAAGGTGAAGAAATTGAGGTCAATAACAAAGTGTAGTTCATCCCAAGGTGAGCCTCCTAAGGTTTAGAGATGATGCAGCTCATGTGGTGGTCAAGGTCATAACAGGACAACATGCAAAGTAGTGATGCATGCAACATCTACTGCAAGAGCATCATATGAGTCATTATCTCAACAACATGAGTCTTTTGCTTGAACTTGAATTTTTGATTATATGTGTGGTATTTTCTTAAGTCCTCTTAATGTTGAATAATTATATGAATAATTGTATTTTATGATTTTATGTGTGGCATTACATTTAGCTGGAACTTATAATTTTGGAAATTTTTTTGTTCAAGAAGATACTAAAGGTAAATGAATATAAAATTATTGTATGAAATGAATACACAATTATTATATGAAATGGGCTAAAGAACCTGGCATCTCAATGGGCTAAAGACAATATTGTATAAAATATCTGTTAATTATTGTATCGTAGGAAATTAATGTTGTTGAATAGTTGTATTATATGAAATATAGGTTAATTATTGTACATTTTGTTGTTGAATAATTGTATTGTATGAAATATGTGTTAAATATTGTAGATTTTATTGTTGAATATTTGTATTGTATGAAATTAATGATGTTGAAATAACTCACGCGTATTATAATAACTAACATGTATTGTAATAACTCACGCGTATTACAAAATAATTCACGAGTATTATAAAAACTCACGCGTATTGTAATAACTCACGCGTATTATAATAACACACGTGTATTAAAATAACTCACGAGTATTGTAATAACTCATGCGTATTGTAATAACTCACGCGTATTGCAATAACTAATGTGTATTGTAATAACTCGCACGTATTGCAATAACCCTCCATTCTATAATATTTTTACACATTATCACCAGCTCCAACGTATCTTGATATCAAGATTCCGTGTTGAATGGTCTGTTGGTAGTTGATGATGATGTATAAAATTCTTATAGATCATTGTGCTCCACGCTCAAACTTTGCCTCTATAATATTTTTGCACATTTGAACCAGCTCCAACAAACCTGATCAAGATTTCGTCTCGAAACCACTCGAATGGTTTGTTAGGAACTTGTTTAAATGTGTTAAAATCTTATAGATCATTGTGATCCATGCGGTGAAACTTTGTCTTTATATATAGAAGTGCAAAAAGGACATAAAAAGAAGAATATATTGTTTCAATAATGTTATTTTTACTCAAGCATATTGTAATAACATAGTGCAATAACTCACGCGTATTGCAATAACTCACGCATATTGTGATAACTAATGTGTATTGCAATAACTCACGAATATTGTGATAACTAATGTGTATTGCAATAACTCACGAATATTGTGATAACTAATGCGTATTGCAATAACTCAGGCATATTATATAATAAAAAGACTATCACATAAAAAACAATAGTATATCAATTAACAACAATTTATATATGTGTATATAATAATACTTAAAGTCAACAAGCACCATATTAATCAACATCATCAAATATATAATACACGTCATCATATATTTTCTCTCTCCTCTCTCCTCTCTCCTCTCTCCTCTCTCCTCTCTCCTCTCTCCTCTCTCCTCTCTCCTCTCTCCTCTCTCCTCTCTCCTCTCTCCTCTCTCCTCTCTCCTCTCTCCTCTCTACTCTCTCCTCTCTCCTCTCTACTCTCTACTCTCTACTCTCTACTCTCTACTCTCTAATTAAATTTTGTTTTCCATTACAAAATATATATATATATATTATATATATATATATATAATATATATATTATATATAATATATATATATATATATTATATATATATATAATAAATATAAATTATATATATATATATCCATACCATATATCACCTAAAAAAATTGTCTATATTAATATTAATTAAAGATGTAAACAATTTTTTTTTATTTTATAAATTCACCTATCTTCATACATTTTTTCTCTCATCATATATATATATATATATATATATATATATAATATTTTCTTTATAAGTAAAAATATTTTTTATGTTAATATAAAAATTAACTAATTGGTAATAAATATTAAATACAAAATATATATACATACACAAAATAATAAAATTATTTTAACAATCATTGGTCTAGTAGTTTAAGTGTTCACATTTTATGCTAAAGAATAGGGTTTGAATTCCAAAACATGTAAATTTATATTATCGAGAATGTATTTTTTTTACTATAATATATGGTGGCTTAACTTTTAAACAAATAATAAGCATCTGAAAGTGTGAGGTCAGAATTAGTGGTTAGTTTGACGAGCATTTGAAAGTGTGGTAACGAGATGGAGGTCGAGTGGTGGGTGGTTTGTCGAGTGTGAGGTCAGAATTAATCGTTAGTTTGACGAGCATTTGAAAGTGTGGTCACGAGATGGATTTCGGGTGGTGGGTGCTTTGTTGAATGTGAGGTCAGAATTAGTGGTTGGTATGACGAGCATTTAAAAGTGTGTGTTCACAAGATGGAGGTTGGGTGGTGGATGGTTTGTCGAGTGTGAGGTCGGAATTAGTGGTTGGTTTGTAGAGCATTTGAAAGTTTGAGGTCACGAGATGGAAGTCGGGTGGTGGGTGGTTTGTCGAGTGTGAAGTTTGAATTAATTATTGGTTTGACGAGTATTTGAAAGTGTGAGGTCACAAGATGAATATTGAGTGGTGGTTAGTGGTTGGTTTGACATTGAATAAGAAGTTTGTGATCAATTGGGATTGGTTGTTGATTTGTTAAAGTGGAATAAAAGAGATTTTAACTAATATTGGTGAGTGGTTTTTCGAGGGATAGAGACATATAAAAAAGTGTGAGTAACAAGATTAAGGTCAGTGCGTGATTTGCCGAGAGAATAAAGAGGCATATGAAAAAATGCGCCACAAGATGAGGGTCAATTGGAGGATTACTAGTTGAGTTTGATGAGATATAAATATATATATATATAATAATGCTTAAAGTCAACAAGTAACACATTAATCCACATCATCAAATATATAATCCACGTCATCATATATTTTCTCTCTCCTCTTTGTTACTCTCTCTTTCTTAATTAAATTTTGTTTTTCATTATAATATATATTATATATATATATATATATTATATATATATATTATATATATAATAAATATAAATTATATATATATATATATTTTCATACCATATATCATCTAAAAAATTATCTATATTAATTCAAAATGTAAACAATTTTTTTTATATATAAATTCACCTACCTTCATAATTTTTTATATTTATTTTATTTATATATATATGTAAACAATTTTGTTTTTATAAATGCACCTACTTTCAAAATTTAATATTTATTTGTTACCTTATATATATATATATATTATATTATTTTTTATCATTAATCTTATATAAATACATTTTATCTTTTATCATACATTTTTTCTCTCATCATATATAATATTTTCTTTATGAGTATAAATAATTTTTATATTAATATAAAAATTAACTAATTGTTAATAAATATTAAATACAAAATATATATATACACAAAATAATAAAATTATTTCAACGATCATAAGTGGTCTAGCGGTTTAAGTGTTCACATTTCATGTTGAAGACCAGGGTTTTAATCCCAAAACATGTAAATTTATATTTTCATGAATGTATTCTTGACTATAATATATGGTGACGCAACTTTTAAACAAATGATAGGTATCTGAAAGTGTGAGGTCAGAATTAGTGGTTGGTTTGACAAACATTTGAAAGTGTGATGTCACGAGATGGAGGTCGAGTGGTGGGTGGTTTGTCGAGTGTGAGGTCAGAATTAATGGTTGGTATGACGAGCATTTGAAAGTGTGAGTTCACGAGATGGAGGTCAGGTGGTGGATGGTTTGTCGAGTGTGAGGTCAAAATTAGTGGTTAGTTTGAAAAGCATTTGAAAGTTTGAGGTCACAAGATGGAGGTCGGGTGGGGGATGATTTGTCGAGTGTGAAGTTTGAATTAATTGTTGATTTGACGAGCATTTGAAAGTGTGAGGTCACGAGATGAATGTCGGGTGGTGGTTAGTCGTTGTTTTGACATTGGATAAGAAGTTTGAGATCAATTGGGATTGGTTGTTGATTTGTTAAAGTGGAATAAAAGAGAGGTTGACTATGATTGGTGAGTGGTTTATCGAGGGATAGAAGCATATAAAAAAGTGTGAGTCACAAGATTAGGGTCAGTGGGTGGTTTGTCAAGGGGATAAAGAGGCATATGAAAAATGTGAGTCACAAGATTAGCATCAACTGGAGGGTTAGTGGTTGAGTTTGGTGAGTGGTTTACCGAAGGGATAAAAAATGCATATGAAAAAGTGTCAGTCACAAGATGAGAGTCAATTGAGGGTTTAAGAGGGTGGAGAAGAGATAAAATATATGTTAATATTAAGTTTAAGATTAAACTTAATTTTATCTAAAATATTTATAAATAAATAATATTTTATATATATTCTTATCCGTGCAAATGTACGGAATTCATGTTATTTCACATAAAAAGACAATAGTATATCAATTAACAACAATTTACCCAAGGTTTTATAATTTGGTGGAATAACATGACTGCCCACTTCTTTCTCATAAAAATAATATTTCCTGATACCACATCTTTTAGATCAAGCTTAGTAGACAGGTACTCTAGATACATAAGTAAAAATATACCACAGTCCGTATATGATTTTGATTTTTGAACTTCTGTGTGGGAGTCTATTAAATTTAAAGTTGGTCAAGGTCATCTTAGGATACTTGACTTTTTCCACTTTAGACATTGCTTGGTGAAGAAAGTATGGAAGCATTTTATAGAGCGGTTTCATGAATTTTTCAAAACTTTCCCCCTTTTAAATAGATTGATCACAGTCATTGACATCAACACGTCCTTCTTGTAGACGCACTATGCACAATACCCAATGCGTCATTTCAAGGTTCATAAGGACATAAATGTCATTAACTTTACTCCATGTGAGCATATATATGTCCACCGAACCCTAGTAATATTCCAAAAGGCTTATATAAAAAAAAGTCTTCTAGATCATTAGTAAACTGTGCATAGTGTGTTGAGAACATACTAGCGAGATGACAATCAACGACTGTGAAATCCTTACTATATGTCCTAAGGAATTGGACAGTTCTTCTTCTTAGCAAAAAAACAGTTGGCATTAATCTCCTGCACAATACGCGTGAATTATACAATAAGTGTGATGGGCATTATACAATACACCACACCAATTTATTGAAGAATGAAGAATACTTGATCAGTGAGCCAACTATATTTTTTCAGCAATGTATTGAAGAATGAATAGTCTGTTTTGCTAGTATTGACCTCCACCAATTCAAATTCATCTTTTTTTCATCAAATTTGTCAACTTTTTCATCAAATCTGTCAACTTTTTTAACCGTTCAGGTTCAAATTTCATTAGAGGATCAACCTTGATTGTATCATTAACCTCCATTTATTTTTTCCAAAAGAGTTGGTGAAGGGAATAAGTAGTTTCGACACTAACCTCTTTCTCTTATATTGGATTTCACCATTCTTCACTTCCACCACATCCTCCTCCAACTCTAGAATGAGAGGTGCTAGGGTTGGGGAGTAATTAGTTTTTTCTTCCTCGTGACAGGTTTGGCAAGTTTGGGAGGAACATAATGAGAGGTGTTGGGGGGGAGGGCTAGGGGATTAAATAGTCTTCTCCTCATGGTAGGTTTAGGAGGAACTACATCTTCATTCTCTTCATGTTTTCTCATTCTCGAATCAAGTTCAAATAATGAATCATACAAATTACCTCTCATATCTTCAAACTCTTCCCCGCCATAAAGATCATTTTCAGACACTTCCATCTTTTTGACAAACTTACCATGTAGGGAAATGTGAAGATCAGAGGCGGTGCTCTTCTTGTTGGATTTGTACAGTAATATTCTTGGGCAGACAAGCTCATGCGCTTGTAGCATCATCCTCTCGGCAAGTTTGGGAATAGACGTTTTGATAACCTCATAGGTCCACACTTGGAAGGCTAGTGTGAAACTAAATACGGTATAAGAAACATTGACCTTCTTCCCCATGACTTCTTTCTTGTCTAGATATACCGACCTGACGTGTTCTAGGTCCTTGTTCAAACCCTTCAGGGTTGCTCTAAAGGACACATTTCCCATGGAAATTGGAGGAAAGTGTCGATGTCCTCGACCATGCAAAGGATTTTAATATTTATTTTACCTCTTTGGTTCAAGGAAGAAGAGGTAATGGAAAACTAAGAATACTAGACTCATCTTCCATGCATAT
This sequence comes from Impatiens glandulifera, assembly GCF_907164915.1. NCBI lineage: Eukaryota > Viridiplantae > Streptophyta > Magnoliopsida > Ericales > Balsaminaceae > Impatiens > Impatiens glandulifera. The sequence continues at coordinate 12,145,458 of NC_061870.1, forward strand.
TCCTTATTAGAGCAGGACATAAATCTTGACTGAAGGTCTGTATTTCTAACAATCATGTTACTGTTAAAATATTTAACCACAAAATGTGAACATTCTCCAACTTCATTGAAGATGTTTTGCATTAACCAAAGGTCAACATTCTCCAGCTTTATTGAAGATGTTTTCCAACGTAGGGAATCTCCCAAATTTGAGGCCCGTCACCAAGGCATACTACTTCATCCCAAATCACAACTCCTCTCCATTCACGAGACATCTACTTAAAATTTGAGTTTTTATTCCTGAAGAGTATTTAATGGATTATCGTTCCTGAGAACCATAGTCCTAGTGCTCCTTTAAATAAAAATCAGAATTGGGTTTGCTCTACCCTTTCCATTTTATCCATTGCAGCAAACTTGTTGGCAATATTTGACGGATTGATTTTTCATGATACCCTAGCAGCAAACTCAGGAATTATGGTTGACGCCATCTACAAAAAAGGAATAACAGTAAGTAAGTAAAAAACAAACAATGCGCGTGAAGGTGAATTACAATACGCGGACATTGCAATATGCAGACAGTATAATACGTGGACATTGCAAAACGTGGACATTGCAATACGTGGACATTATATAAACCCTAAACCATGCATACATAATAAGCACATTACAATACGCAGATATTACAATACGCGAATATTGCAATACACAAACATTATATAAACCTTAAACCATGCATGTAGAATAAGAACATTACAATACACGTGATGTAATACGCGTGAGTGAGGAACATTAAATAAACCCTAACCAACTCAAATAAGCAACATCAGAATATACATACATAAACGCTACATAAACCCTAAACAATAAGGATTATCCATCAGAATATACACATACGTACATGCAAAACTCTAAACGTCGGAATAAGAATACATAAATCCTAAACGCTAAACTCACCTAAATATAGGAATGACGAGACAGATGATAAGTCGAGACGGTGATGATGAGCAGCTAAAAATGGAGACGGATGATGAGTAGGGTTTCTTAGAGACGGATGATGGGTAGGGTTTCTCATAGACGGGGATGATTAGAGAGTCGAGGCGATGATGATATTATGTGTATTACATATTATGTGTATTACATAATAAGCATAATATGTAATATGCTTATTATATATTACGCGGTATGGAGGCAGTCACGTAATAGGTAATACACTTATTACATATTACGCGTATACATGTTACGCTTATTATGTAATACGCATATTACATGTTACGCTTATTATATATTACGCGGTAAGGAGACAGTCACGGGGGTAAGACAAACATTTCGTAGGCCGAAAGTATCATTTTTACAAAGTTTATCAAGCATTGGTCATTTTTCGAATTTGACTCATTATCAGAATCATTTCGTCAAATTTCCCGGCCTCTGTGCCCTCTCACAAAAAAAATAATAAATCATTACTCCTCCCTCTAGAGGACGCATAAGCCCATCTCTTTTGATTCCTACTATATAAAAAAATAAATATTTTTTTCTTGGAAAAACGGTTAAAACCATTTCATTAAAATCCCAAAAGTGTGAGGGTCAGAAATCAAAGCTAGACAAACTCTATCTATGATTAAGGATGACTAAAATATATATATATTATTATTATTAGTGTAAAGAGACTATTTTATTTTAAAATATTAAAATATAGATACAGTAGACTGCCTATAAAGTAATAACGTTGGGTCAGCTAAAAAATATTATATTATCGAAATATTATTTAATCGATAAAGTAATAATTTATTATTTTACATGCATAATAATAAAATATAATTTTATTAAATGTTGTTGAATTTCAAAATTCAAATTCTATATAGCGGGGGTTCATTTATTTTATAAGTTGTTAAAGTATAATCAATTGTAAAACTTTTTATATTCTCAAAGTTATTTAATATGTACAGTAAATTGTGTAATATCCTATGTTGTAAGATGATTTTCATTTCAAAATATTTATCTTCAAGTACATACATACAATACACAATCTTCTACTACTCTTCTATCTTCTTTCTTCTTTCTTCTCTTCTTAATCAATCTTATACTACTATCTTCTTTTTTGTTGTATTAATCTCTAATGGTTTCCCATCTCAAATGGGTGAAACATACAACCATGACATGTGAAATGCGTAAAGTTTGTGCGAGTATAAAAGCAAGAATTCAGCTTCGTCTCAAAAAAAGCTACAAAATTGAGTTTCTGAAAAATTTAATATCCAAATTAGTCAAGCGACAATATCGAATACAATTAAGGGGTCATCGAAATATCTCTCGGTTGATTTGACGAAACCTGATTCCAAACAACACAAATCCGCAAAGTTTTCAAATCTAGAAAAGGCTTTATATGAATGAATTCTTCAACATCAAGAGCGGGTAAATATATTGGGAGAGTTAATTCAAGAGAAGGAAAAAGATTTTATGTAAATATTGTATGGTGATAATGGTCTAGAGTTTGATTACTCTCTTGGTTGGGTGGAGAGGTTTAAATCTCGGCATGGTATCAAGTCCTTTAGGCGTTTTGGCCAAAGCGGGTCTGTCATTATGGGAGATGTGGATAGCAACTTGCCAACAATAAGAGATAAAATAAGCTTGTTTGCCATGAAAGATATTTTCAATATTGATGAAACTGGGTGGTTTTATAGATTACAAGTTGATCATTCATTGGCTACGAAACAACTTGAGGGAAGAAAAAATGACAAAGAAAGAATGACAATAGACATTTATTGCAATGAAGATGGGTCAGAGAAAATGCCATTATGGATCATCGGTAAGTTTGTGAAACCACGTTGCTTCAAAAACGTTAATTTACAAAGTTTAAATTGTCAATATCGTGCCAAAAATGAGCGTGGATTACTGGAGTATTGTTTGAAAATTTTGTTCGATGGTTCGACAAAAAAATGGATGAACGAAAAGTTTTATTGGTTATAAGAGCATTTAAGATGCATTATCGTCGCATATTTTATCGTTCAATTTTAGAGGGTTTTGAGACTGGAGAAACAAATCTAGAGAAGATCAATGTTCTAGATGCAATCAACATTGCTATCTCAGCTTGGATGAACGACGTTAAGAATACCACAATTGCAAATTGCTTTCAACATTATAAACTTTGTTCGGTAGAAAATGTGGTTTCACAGCTTTTAGAAGAAGAAGACGTTAGAGAATTGTGGTCAACAATAAAGTAGTTACATTATCGTAACGCAATAAATGTGGATCAACTCTTGGATTATTTGGGTGAAAATGACACGTCCGAGATTTTTACTAATGAAAAAATCATTAAGGGTCTTAGAGAAAACAATCAAGATGAAGACAATGAGGATGATAGTCGTATTTTGGAGCCTATTTCTCGCAAAGAAGCAATTAGAGCAGCAATTAAACTTAATGGTTTACTCCTGTAATATGATAGAAGCACTCCACAACTTCATAAAGCTTTGCAAAAATTGAGGTATGAGATTCAAATGAATATAAATTTTTATATAAAGCAGACAACGGTGAACTCGTATTTCATTAAGACACTCTGAATTATTAAAAAAATAGAATATTATTATTTTATATCAGTTGGGACTTATACGCGCCAAAAAGTTATATTACTTTAAATGAATTTAAAAATATTTTTAAATAATGTTGATTGATTGTCTAATTTAATTAGTATTTTAAAAAATGTGATAATTATAATTTTTCCATATAAATGTTAAAGAGGTTTATTCAAATAAAATTGTAAATAATCAAATATGTGATGTCGCAATTCAAAAGTATTCTCAAGATGTAAGATGTGGACAAGATTACAATAATTCTCCAACGTAAAGAATATAAAATAATAATAATAATAAAGTAAAAAGATTTTGAATTGATTGAAAAAGGAAATCAATTGTATATACAGGATTCACTATGGAAAGAAACATAATTTAATAACATAATTGAGATATTGATCCATCTGCATCTGTCAATTACCATTAATAATGTCCCCTGTCCAGGGAGCCCGGGGCAATGACGGCAGATCATTAGAAACAACAGGAGGAACGCAAATAGTTTCTGACACGATGGGTAGATCATCAAGAAGTGATATTATTTCATCAGAATAAATGTCGTCGGAATAAAAATGAGATGTCGTCGGGGGCGGCAGATCGAGAGTAAAGGGTTGATAACGAGCATTATTTTATGAATTATAAAGATTTGAGAAACTTTGTTGCTGCTGCGATTTGAGGAACTCTATTTTGGAATTGATGATCTGAAGCTTTGTTGCGATTTGGTCGGAAATAATCTTCAAAGAATTTGAGGACAAACCATTAACCAACGATAAAATAGAGTCTCTATTCCAAGAACAAGGCCGTGGACTTGTTCGTCGTCGAAATTGATCGGTTGTTCCTCTGACTCCTCTGACTCCAACTCCGGTCTTATTATTATTAAGTAATTTAGATCGGTGTTCCTTGTATCGCCTGAGAATGGGTTTGAGTTGGTTAGGATTTTCTGGCCAAGTCTCCACTTCTCTTCCGTCGGCCGAGAAAGATAAGATGCACAAATCAACGCTACACAGCGTAGATAATTCCGAAGCTTTCTTCTTCACGTTCTTCAACATAGTAGACGAACAAGCTTTCACCATTTTCGATCGATCGATCCTTCCTTCTCGTACGAGTAGAGAGTAAAGGAGCTATATCAAGGTCTTAATATGTTTTCTTATTATTACCGCTTATTTGTATTTAAACTTAAACTAACCTAATCAACTAAACAACCCAAACCTAATAATTAGCCCAGCCCAGCCCAATTAATTAATTATTTTCTCGCTTGCTTAATCACCACGCCACTCACGCGTTTTTTTTTTTTTTTATTTATTTCTTCCCCTATTCTATTATATCTAATTATATTATTTAATGTATATATGGAAGGAAATCAATTATACATAACATAATTTGTTATCATTGTGATTAGAAAAAAGATTTTGATATTTAATTAGTTTTTATCTTTCATTCTGTGACTTTAATAATTATTGATTAAATAATTATAATAATTTTAAAATCAAAAGCTGGAATAGCTCAGTTGGTTAGAGCGTGTGGCTGTTAACCACAAGGTCGGAGGTTCAAGCCCTCCTTCTAGCGAGTTTTTTTTACTTTTTCTCCATTTGAAATTATAACTTATAAACTCTTCTTTGGATTACTTCACAAATTCCCTTGAAAACAATTCCTTTTTATTTTATTTTCATAAAACTAAGATCTGCATAAGCACATAAGAACTTATTCTTTTTATAAATTGAAAACCTTATTTTCTTCTACAAAGCTTATAGTAAGTAACAGTTTAGCTAGATCATATTACAATACAAAATGTAAAGAAAACTAAGATCTGCATAAGCACATAAAAACTTTATTCTTTGAAAGACTTATTTTCTTCTACAAAGCTTATAGTAACAGTTTAGCTATCATATTACAATACAAAATGTAAAGAAAGTTCCCAACAGGTAATATAACTTGTTATTGGTCGCTTGGGCAAAGTAAGTATACAAGGTTTTCTTCACCCAATAAACAATCCAAGCGATGGAAGAAACAGGGAGTAACAATTAGCATTATAGATAATACAAAACTTTAAAAAAAGCATTATCCGACATATTCCAGCATTTAATTCTTGCACTTCTGTTTCGGCTTAAGGTTCACCAGAAGTTTCATCTTTTTTCACTTTCTTCTCTTCAATCAAAGGCTTTTTGAGAGACTCGTCAGTTACCACTGCAGGATCCTCGCTATCCTCTATTACTCTACCCTTTCCATGGATATAGATCCCTGTTCATGTATAGATATTGATTAATACTCATTGTTCATCAATAGTTTCTAAATAATCTGATCATGATCATTGTAATACTCATTGAAGCAACAAAACTGGATCATGATCCAAAGAATAAGATTATACCAAAGCAAATAAAAATCACTTTCAATTTTAAGATTCACATAAATTGTGACAAAAATACTAGTTTATTTATCTTGTTTTATCAAGAAATAAACGCGCTAAAATGAAATTTTACCTGTGAACCATGTTATGGCGGCCAGAAAGAGAACAGATGTTAAAATAAGAGATGTGATCCTCCAGTTGTTAGTATGATCCTGAAGAATGATATCCCAAAATGAACTTCATTATACTTTTTCAATAGATAATAACAAAAAAAACTAGAAAACCATATATATACATACCTGAAGAATTCCAACAAGTGGTGACCAAGGCACAAATACATTAATTGCAATGGTAGATATAGCCATTGACATTGGTCTCAGACTTGGTTTTACACATTGAAGAGTAATGTAATTTACTGGTCCCTACGAAACGCCAAAATACAATATTTCAGTGCAAAACCCCATTGTATTCGAAAAGTGAACTCTAGATCAGATAAAACTAAAAAGAATAAGTGAGCAAAAATTACCTGCACAGAAAACACAAATAGCTCGCCAATTGAGAAAAGAACCACAAAAGTGTAGACTCCTTTGGAACAGAAGGCGGCGAAGCAAAAGATAGCACCCAAAAAGGTTGCTGTTGAGAGGAGCTGCAAAAGGGAAAGAATAAAATAAAATATATACATTTGAAGGTTCCAAATTCCAATTGTGAGATGACCCCTATTATTTGAATTCTAAGTCATTTGGAAGATTTAGGCCTTGTTTGATACGGGTTATTTCCAAATTACTCTTACTTTATTTTGGTCGTTTTACCAAATAACCCAAAATAATAAAAAGACAATTTTGGTTATTTTACTTTATATCATTGTGTATCAAGAAAGTACCTTAAAAGCATTGGAGATTGTGGAAGACATACGACCAAGAACATAACCTCCAGCTACAGTTCCAACCACCCCACCAACAACCGTAATCCCTCCAAAAACAACTCCTGCATTATTCTGCCAAAAGGCGGAAGAAAATATTATTCAAATAGTATTTTTACTTATAAGCCATTTATGTAATCATAATTAAGTATGAAACATACAATTCCATAGACATAACCAGCTCTAGGTCCCCAGTATAAATATGCATCTATGACGAAATTGTATGCGATGTAACCTGCATGAAGTCATTGATGAAAGAAGAGTGATTATGTAGAAATGAATAGTAGACAATTTGTGACAATGCAGATGTCCTAATAATCTTATCACAAGAAGAAGATTTTAATGAACAAAAAATTACCCAGAATGTTCACCACATAAACCCTTTCTCGGAAAAGCGCTTTCACATCTTGCAAAAACCTACCATAAGATAAGATTGATTCTTTTTCTTTAATATGCATTTCTACACTACATGAAATGAAATGTCAAAGCGTAATATGAGATGAGAATTGGTAGTGTGATTTTGAAATAAACCTTCGGTTTACTGCATTCTCATTCTTGGGTACTTTGCTAACATTAATAGCTGCAGCATCTGTACAAAAATATGATTCATCCAGTTATTACATGGAAACACAAAGAATAACAATTGTCTAGAACAGGTGAGGGTAAAAAGATCTAAACTCATCGTAAATTTAGGCCTTAAAATAGTGAAAAAAAATGATAAAAAGTTTGGTATAATTGATTTTCTACCATTAAGAGCATACCTTTCACTTCCAAGGTAGATGTTCCCTCAGATGTTATTTCTTTTCTTGAAATAGGAGTAAAATCTGCAATTGACAAAATACCAAAAGTGAGAGAAAGTTCTAGCAGATGAAGCATAAAAGAACAGAACTTTGGATACACCTTTCAAGTGTGTAGGTTTCATTAAGAAGCCTATAATAGCAAATGGGAGCATTATAATGGCTTCTCCAAAGAATGCAGAACGCCAACCAAAATGATTCCCTACCTACAAACCATATATGAAAGGATTGATAAGTGAGAATTGGACAAATTATCTACACTAATAAAGGATTGTAGGATCTGGTGTTTGCTAAAATGAGTTGTGAACAAAGTGAAGGATTTCCCCTTTGAAGTGCTTGGCAGAGAAGTCCCAAGTCACAGGCAGGATAGCGTGCACTAAAGTCTAAGAGTAAAAACAATATCTCAAAAAACAAAAAAAATTGTCCAATTCAAATGCTATTTGCCAATATTAAATATCTATATGCATTTACATGTGACAACTGAAATAATGGATGGAGCAAAAAGTATTTGTTGGGTAAAATAACAGCTACTATGACATTATGACATGTAACTTACAAAATATAAAACCTTTTACTACAAACAAGTGACAAAATGAGTCAAGTGGAGGTTTATAATGTATAACAAAATGATACGTCAAAAGAATATATGAACTTACAAATCCACCATAGGCATAGCCCAAAGCAACTCCAGATGGTACACACATGTAAAACGTCCCAAGCCACATTGATCTCTGATGTAGAACATGTTAGGTAGGTCATTATCAGAACAAATTTTATCCATGAAACTGTGAATCAACATTTTTAATTGAATGTAGGATATGGAACACGTCATGCATATATCTTATCTTGATTTTGGAAGAAACCAAACTAGATTAAATTCCATAATGCATACAACAGTTGTCTGGCTTGTCATGGATCAAATATTAGGTAGTGCATACAAGAAGTGAAAGGGATAAAACCTTAGCAGATGGAGCATTTTCATTAATAAATGGAGCAGCCAGACTCATAAAAGAAGCTTCTCCAGTGCCTACTAGCCTGAACAGATCATGAAAAAGGAAGACTGAAAAAGAATACTGATAGGAAAATAACATATAATGAGAAAACAACTTAAACGCTTTTAAAGCGAAACAATAAGCCTACAGAATCCTAAATCAAAGACTATTGTGAAGATGTAGTTCAAATAGACCTACATTCGGCAGAAAGCGAGAGACAGGAAACTAAATGATAATCCACAACCAGCAACAGCAAAACACCACGTGGCTAATCCAATTGCGATTAGCCTAGAAGAATTAACACTGCAAAAAAAATGATACCAGAAATATTGTGTTAATTGGGCAGAAGCAGAAGCTAAAAAATGAGAATTCTGGTTCCAGTTCAAGCGTCAGAATGTAACAAGCAAAATATTAAATATCTCATATTGCAATTTGCAGTCACTAATCTCAATAAACAAAACAAAGCCTCCAATTTTTCTACTAAGTCCAACACAAAGCATCAACTGAAATTTAACCAAATATGGAACTACTCAAGTTAATTTGACCTTTATTTTAAGCAAGAATTTATAACTTGTAGTTAATACTTCATTATTGCAATGCTATACAGTAATGGTCAGTGGCTGCATGGAACTGATTCAAGCACGCCAAAAACCAATGTTTTGTATTAATGATTAGCGGTTGCATGAAACTGATTATAGAAAAAGTGAGTCTAAGAGGCTGATAAAAAATAGAAAAACAAACACAATATTTTAATGGAGATAAGAACTTGAGACTACAATGGAAGATACAAAGATAGACCAATACAAAATGTGGAACATAACATGCATCACCTCTTTGACAGGGATGCAAACAGAGGAGATGCCAAAAGAATTCCAATTGAGAAAGCAGAAGATAGAATACCATCTTGAAAGTTGCTCAGCTTAAAAGCATCCCTATGAACATGCACAGACAAGTTAATTAAGTGAATAAGCAAAGAAAAAGAGGACATTAAACACATATGATTTAGGTGAAACTCAAAGGTTTATAGCTAGGTCATGGTAAATCTATGTTGAAGAAATATTATAAAGATTTTGTAGACAAGCCAAGAAGAACCAATATAGATGGAACAGTGGTTTACAGCTTTAAGAAGTGTCTGGTTCATATAGTTTAGAAAAAATGAATTTCACAAGGAAGATTATCCGTTGTATATACAAAATTCCATTAAAATAAACCCGCTGACGAAAATTTGTATGTTCATATAGCAACTTTCATATAAAAAAATTGCATTTGCCGAAGAAATTGCATCATCTAATGAAATCAAATTAAGACAAGTAATCCTTGTAAATAGACTTACACTATTGCCTGATTCACAACTTTGCTTGCTATCAATCCACGATCCACATAAGTTAACAAGTTGACAACACAGAAGACAACAAGTAGCCTGCATCATAAAAGGTAAAACAAAATATTATCAAGAAAGTTTCCATAATGATCAAGTCCATAAAAAGAAGTTAGCAATAATGATAAATTGCGACATTAGGAAATAGTTTAACCAGTAACCAGCACACTTGCAGCTTCAAATACATTTCAAATAGATTCAACAAAGTTAAAGTAAAGCCTTAGTGCTTTTATGATCCAGCAAACTTTCATGAATCGATTGGATAAGAGACTTCCAGGATGATCGAAAGAAACACAGTCACTGTTCTTAGTCTGAATAATTTATTTATAAAGAATATAAATTGTGAAAACGCACGTCTGAGGAGTGAACTTAGAAGATTTGGAGGTTGACAAGTCGCCTGAATCTTTCGCCATAACCGCCTTGGTCATCTTCAAAATCGAAACAGTCACCTTTGCCGTGCTACTACTGATTACAAGAAGAAATGTAGCAGTTCCTCTCTCATCATGATTCAGTAGAAATGTAGGTAGATTTATACGATTTTCACTAGATTGAATGAGAAGACTGTTATTCGAACTTTACGTTGTTTGCTGAGCTTTCATTTTCCTCCTCCCTTTCTTATGGCTCCATAATAATAATACTAAGAAGAACAATTTGTATTTTCATAGCTAAAGACGTCGTCTCTGTACTTCATCCATCAACAGTCCAAGACGGGGAAACCGCCATTACTGGATTTTTTAGAGGGGTTGTTTCCGTTGTAGGCGAGAACATAACAAATAAGCCCTTTAAGTTCATTTTACTTCTCAATCAAGCTCTTCAAATCAATTTATTTTCATTCATGTCCTTTGATTTCAAAAAACTACTTAATTTTACACTCTCTATTTTTTGGTGCGTCTCACCCCGACCCTTCGGTTTAATTTTTTTTTAAATTAAGGAGAACTAGCATGACACCCCACAATCATGGTCTCTCGTTTCAACTCAAATCAGAAGTTGTAATTGAACTCGTAACGTTTTGATCTTTTTAATATACATGTCTTCTACCCCTAGACTCATTTGGTGGGTTTATTCGATTTTATAATATAAGAATGATGATAAATAAATTAAAAAAAACAGGAGTGATGTGAACATATTTTAACTATTTTTGGGTGAAAACTTGTAAGGGTTCACAATTTTATTAAAAAAAAGTTTTTAGTGTTTTGAAATTAATTCTAACAATTGTGACATACGTATTGTTAACATGTATGGAATATTTTGATAAATTAAATGAATTATACTTTGAATTTTACGTTTAATTTTTACTTGAGAATAAGATCTTTCGGATTAGATTCACTGAATTCAATTTGTTCCTCGTAATTTTAACTTTTAATCAAATGAAATAGCTATCAATTTTGTTGTTATTCTATAATTTTCTTTCTTCTATGTTATGCTTCTTAACAAATTCATATTAAATAAGTTTTAAGTTGTTTTTGTATGTTTTAAAAGTTGACGTGCTTATTATATTTTTGACGGAATTTCAGAATGTTTTTATTTTATTTACTCTATTTTTGGACTAATTAACTGATTAGTTCTGAAAATGATGTAACAAAAGAAGGAAATTTCCCATCAGTTTTATATCATTTTCAAGTATTGGTTTCATTGATTGAGACTTTGAGTTGAATGTTTACATTTTCAGAAAGAAAAAAAGAGAGAGAGTTAATGTTTACATAATTATATTCCAATTATTCCATCAAAAAACATTATTTGGTTTCATCTTTCTCGGTAAAAGAAAAAAGAAAAAAGAAAAGATGAAGCTGGTTTAGTTTGGAGTTATTTTGATCAAATTATTAAATTTGTAATAATATTCCAAGAACATCTCAATTATCAACCTATCAATTTTGTCCTTACTAAAATTATGTTAATAATTTCATTTAATGTAACCTTATCTTTCACATTAAATCTAACCAAGTTGGAGAAACTTCACTACAAATCATAATCTAATCAATTTGATTTAGCAAAATTAAATTTATTTATTTTCAGAAAATTTTGTTATTTTAGTTTCTAATATATATATAATATAATAATGTTTAAATTTAAAATGTTGATGACATAAGATATGGATATAAGTTATACCAAATGACTTTTATTTAATTATTATTTTTTATTTAATAAATATATATAATATATATATTAAAAATTAATGAATACATAATTAATTATTTAACTTAAAAAATAATATATGAAAATTCATTTATTTTTTTAACACAATTTATTTTATAATATATAATTACATATAATATGATCTATTTAAATAAAAAATATATATTATTTGTCACATTTATATATATATAATATTAATTATTTTATAATATATATAATTATATATATATATAATAATTTATTTAATTAAAAAATTATTATTTATCACTTTTTATATTAAATAAAGAGGAGTGATAGGGAGAGAGAATTTGGGAGAAAGAATGGGGGAGGGAATGACGTGGGGTTGAGAAAATAGAAAAGTGGAAGAAAAGAGATAAATTATTTGATTTTTTTAGCCAAATTCTCTCTCCCAATCATTTTTTTAAATAAATTATTATTTTAATATTTTTTAATTTAATTTTTTAATTTTTTTAATATTATTTCACAATAAATTTTTATTTTTAATAAATAGTTATATATATCAATAATTTTATTTGTATTAATTATTTTATAATATATATATTAAAAATGAATGAATGTATAATTAATTATTAAACTTAAAAATAATATATATATATATATATAATCATTAATCTTTTTAACTCTATTTTATTATTATATATATATATATAATTTTATTTGTATTAATTATTTTATAATATATATAGTATATATATAAAAACTTATTTAAATAAATAAAATTTATTATTTATCACTTTATATATATATAATTATATTTGTATTAATTATTTTATAATATATATAATTATATATTATGTATATAATGGCCTATTTAAATAAAAAATGATTAGTTCTTACATTTTTATTTATAATATACTTAATAAATAAAATTAGTAATTCATATATATATATATAATAAATCTTAGTGAAAAAAATAATAAAATTTTAATTTTAATATATTAAAATAATAAATATTTATTAAATATTTAAAAAATACAAATATCATATTAGTTATATAAAATTATAAATATAAATCAAAAATTTTAATTGTTCTAGTAGTTGAAGTGTTCATGTCAAAGAGTATGGTTCAAATTTATTAAGCACAATTTTTAAACTATTTCAAAAACATTTATGGTTAATATGTGAAATAAGAACGTTGGTTTATCGAATTAGGGAAGATGGTTAGATATGAAATGATATTGATGGTTAAGTATGCAATAAAATTGGTGTGTGGGTAAATGTCATTCACGGTATAGAATTAGATGGTTAATTGAGGTGGATAAAAATATGGAATGAGATGGTTGGTTAGTCGAAGTGAGGATAAGTAAGTCGGATTATTTATTGTAAATACGTTGGTTGTTTGACCGAAGTAAAGTTAATCTCAAAATGAGAGATCGATTGAGATTGGTGGATAAAAATGTGAAATGAGATGGTTGGTTAGTCGAAATGAGTATGTCACACAATGAGATGTCGATTGGGGTGAGGTTAAAGATATTGGTAATGTACCAAAGTGAAAGTTTAAGGTCACGGTATAAGAGGTCCGATTAGGGTGGATAAATGTGAAATGAGATGGCTGGTCAATCGAAGTGAGGATAAGTAAGTCGGGTTGTTTATTGTAAAATATGTGAGGAGATATTTGTTTGACCGAAATAAAATTAAAGTCTCGAGATGAGAGGTCAATTGAGATTGGAGGAATAAAAATGTGGAATGAGATAGTTGGTTAATCGAAGTAAATAAGGTCCCGCAATGAGAGATCGATTGGGGATTGATAGGTCAAAGTGAGGGTCAAAGAGATTGATAATATTGGATATGGTTGATTTGACTGAAATGAAAGTGTGTAAGGTCACACTATGACAGGTTGATTATGGTGTTGATAAATGTGAAATGAGATGGTTAGTTAGCCGCAATGAGGATAAAAAAAAGTCAGGTTGAAAAATATGTGAGGAGATGGGTCACGAGATAAGAGGTCGGTTGGGGATTGGTGACCAAAGTGAGAGTAAAAGAGATTGGTAATGTTAGAGATGGTTAATTTGACAGAAGTGAAAGTGTAATATCACAGATGAGAGGTCGATTATTAGTGTGGATAAAAATATGGAATGAAATAGATGGTTATCTGAATTAAGGATAAAAAAGGTCGGGTTGTATATTGTAAAATATGTTAGGAGATGGGTTATTTGACGAAGTGAAAGTAAGGTCTCGAAATGAGAGGTCAATTGTGAATTTATGGATAAATATGGAATGAGATGGTTAATTAGTCAAAATGAAAGTAAGATAAAAAGATGAGATATCGATTGAGGTGGATAAATGTGGAATGAAATGTATGGTTAACCGAAGTGATGATAAAAATGTCGGGTTGTATATTATAAAATATGTGAGAATATGAGTTATTTGATGAAATGAAAGTAAAGTTTCGATAGATGAGGGGTTGATTGTGATTGGTGGTTAAATGTAGAATGAGATGGTTGGTCAATCGAAGTGATTTAAGGTCACGAGATGAGAGGTCGATTGAGCATTGGTGGGCTAAAGTAAGGATAAAAAAAGATATTGGTAATGTTTGAGATTTTTATATAACCAAAGTGAAAGTGTAAGGTCACGAGATAAGATGTCCATTGGACAAAATATGTGATGAGATATGTAAAAAAATGAGTTATTTTACCGAAGTTAATAAAATCTAGAATAAGAGTTTTATATTTATATTTTAATATATTATTTGTAATTTATTAAGAATTTTAAATGTATATTTTAAAATTATTATATTATTCTAATGAATTTATTTTATTATATTGTTATCGTGTGCATAACACGAAAATTCTCCCAATAAAATAATGAATTACAAAAATATTATAATTTTCACTTTTATTTAGTTTTTTTGGTTTGTATTTGTTTCCATTACTCTTTTGATTTGGTTATGAAGAATAAAATTATTAAAATTTAAGATTCTTTTGGTTTGATAAATGATTCCAAATAAAATAAAAGAGATATCATTCAAGATTCATTTAACTCGATAATTTATATATATAATGATGTTTAATTTTTAAAGTGTCCGGATTACCGGGTCGAGAGCTGTGGTTAATTTGAATATATATGTGCGTGTAAATGGATACTTAAAACGGTTAAAAATAAAATTAAAAATGTTATATGTAAGTTTCGAACTTGCAACTTAACCAAACAAGTACAACTCTTTAACCAACTAAGCTAATATCACTTTATATTTTAAATTTAATACCAAATTTGATGAATGCGGTACATTTTAACAATATAGGTTTAACTTTTTAACTAACTAATTTATATATATATATATATAATTATGCTTAATTTTAAAGTGTCCAGATTGCCGTATCGAGAGATAGATTGATGGTTGATTTGTCGAGGGATAAGAAACTGATCATAAAGGATTGGTACTATTGAGATAGTTGGGTGCAAAAATGAGATTACGAGATTAGTAATATAAGATGTATATGATGTAAGAAATGATAGTGTGCAAAAATGAGGTTAAGAGATTAGTAATATGAGATGTCTATTATGTAAGAAATGATAATTTTGGTTAACCAAGAAATGAGGTTATAATCAGTAAACTAATGAGAAAAAAGTTAAATGAATGTCTCTTATCAAATTTGTTATTTTGTGTCATATTTTTTAATAATTAGATAAAAAATATTAAGTTAAATCATAAAATCACATTTTTAAGGTAATTTTTTTTCTTAGGTTTTTATAATTACTCGTAGGAATGCAATATCTGAATTGTTTGTTACTATTACTTCAAAATTTTCATTAAACCATTGCAATATTTCTGAACTTCTTTTCATATATATTATTGCCACTTAATTCTCAAATTAAAGTATCCACTCCATGATATTATTTCATTCTCCTTATGAAGACATTTAATTATCATATACTTATTCATCTTGAACCAAATTTGAAAGGTGAACGAAAACATTATTACATTAATATATAAGATATTCAAATGTTTCATTTTCTCCTTTGCACACAATAGACATACAAATTATACCCTATCAACCTGTTTGAATTATTTAACATTACTTTTTGTCATGAGTTTTCCAAATAATGCAAGCCAAAAGGATTGTGGTCAAAATCAAATTGGATTCAATCCATTATTGAATGAAGCAATGTTTTTTTTTAAAGTAGCTCAATGTTGATTACTTAAAGGTTTTGTGACATATAAAAAATTGTTTTAGAATTCTATTCATTACAAGTTTGTGACTCACATAATCTGTTTCTGTTTCTTTTATTCGAAAATCTTAAATGACATAACTTTCATCCTTCCATTCTTAAGAAAACACTCAAATCATAATCTTCTTTCTCTCCCAAGAACATGTAACTTCTTCAAAGTTAACATTCTATATGTCAAACCAAAACCAATATAATTCAAACATGTTCACCAAACAAGATAAACACAGATCAATAGTATCAATCAACATAATCTTAAAAACAGACACTAAAAGAAAAAGGAAACTAAGAATCTGCAGGAATGAAACTGAGGGAAATACTATTAACGCAATGGCGTTCATTAGTTGGCGTAGGAAAACCTTCTCCTTTAAATACATGGCCGAGATGACCACCGCAGGCTGCACATGTTATCTCAATCCTACTTCCATCTGGGTCCGGCTGTAAACATACACCATTTTAGTTGATTAAATCAAAACAAATTTTGATGGTAACCTATTTTGACTCTAATTGTATTCCATGATCAAAGAAATGTACATCTTGTTGAAGCATAAAGGACTTTTTTACTCAATTTTTCATCCTAGTGTGTATCTATCTATCCATCTATTAAGGACCCTGTTTGAAAATGTGATGTATCATCAATCTAAGATCCAGATCCAAAACTAAGACAAAAGTGTGGGCTCAAATTTTATTTTTTGAAGAGATACCTACTACAGTTACAAACCAAACAACCAAACATATATGTATTTGTATCTGTAAATTCATTGACAATTTCACATCTGGATTCAGAAACAAAAAAGGACAATGAGAAATAGATCCAACAATTCATTGAAGATTTCACATCCAGATTCAGTGATGGTTGAAGTTGATTTCAGATGATGATAAATTTGTAAGAAAGGAAGATGGATTATGATCTTTGATGAAAGAACAAGACTTACATGTCGAGCAATAGCTCCGGGAAGACCTTCATAAAAAGCCGGCCAGCCACAACCGGAGTTAAATTTAGTTGTGGACTTATATAAAGGAGTTCCACATCCTGCACAATCATAAGTTCCCTCTTTATACAACTTATCATATTCTCCTGTTCCAGGATACCTGTAAAAATCACCATCATCGTTAACATATATGCAACACAAAATTTCTTTACAAGCAAGCTCTTTATGAATGAATGAATTTGACTACTTACTCTGTTCCCTTTTGCCTCAGAATACGAAACTGCTCAGGGGAGAGAATCGCACGCCATTCCTCCTCCGATTTCTGAACCGAACCGGAAGCTGCCATGGCCACAATTGCACTCTGTCTGAAGCTTCTATTCAAAAACCCTTCAGACCCAAAAGGGGAAACCCTTCTTCTGTTTAAGGAAGAGTGTGCGATCTGAGTTTGGTAGAGGCGATTGGAAACCGGCGCCGCCGATTTGGCTAATACCCGGGAAAGTGGAGTGGGTAAAGTGAAAATCGGAGAAGCGGAGGAAGAGAATGGAGATGCCCTGAGAATTTGATAGCCCATGTGTGGTAGGAAGGAAAAACAAGACTGAATCGACGAAGAAGATAAAGCCTGTTGATTATTATCAACTGAGTCGCCGACTCGGCCTTTTCTATGATGCTTATCGCGCCACGCCCAACCCATGCAACAGATCATCATTTCAATATTATTACTTCCTCAACTTTTAAATTTTAATCAAAGTTCATTCTTTTATGTACAAAATGAAAATAATTATTTGGTAGGTTCAGACACCAAAGATGTTGGTTTGAGAAAATTTAAAACCGTCGACTTCAATTTATTGGTTAAGACACCACAGAAGTCGGCTTGAGAAAATCTAAAACCATCGATAGACACCAAAGAAGTCGGTTTGAGAAAATCTAAAACCATCGATTTCAATTTATTGGTTCAAACACCAAAGAAGTCTACTTGAGAAAATCTAAAACCGTCGACTTCAATTTATTGGTTAAGACACCACAGAAGTCAGCTTGAGAAAATCTAAAACCATCGATAGACACCAAAGAAGTCGGTTTGAGAAAATCTAAAACCATCGATTTCAATTTATTGGTTCAAACACCAAAGAAGTTTACTTGAGAAAATCTAAAACCGTCGATTTCAATTTATTGGTCAGTAATCGTTTGAGTCAATTTAGTCAATTCATCTAGTTTCATTCATTAGCAAAAATTAATTGCAAAATATTACAATTAGGCATAAAATTTATTTTAAAAGACTTATATAATCTATATATATTAGTTTTAAAAACAACCAACAACTATATAATAGTTGAAAACTTAATCATTAAAATAAATATTTAGGCATTAACTATAAATTTAACTAAATTATGTATATATTTTTAATTTGGAGCAACCAAATCGAACTAAACGAAGCAACCAATCGAACTAAACGAAGCAACCAATCGAACTAAACGAAACAGAATCATCAGAAAAAACAAGAGAATTTAGGTTGTGGAGAGCAACAGAGAATTTATAATAATAATAATCCATCATACAATATCAAACAGTGATATTGGATTTATTTTTAAAATGTATCCCAATTCAGATATACTCCATAAATTTACCTGATTTAGTTGCTTTTAAACAACTGCAGGAAAAAACAAGATAAAACCCCAACCAATAAAACAATGAATAGACACAATTAGGCACCCATCATGGAACCAGAGTTCTTCCTGCATTCTGCCAACATATCCATGTAGAACTGGCATTTGCTGATTTCACTTCCAGATGTGTTCAAGCACTGCCATTAACCACAAAATGGAAAACATCACCAAACAATTGTATGATTTCATTTGCAACCTTATTCAATTTCCATAATAAAATTATCTCCCATCAAATCATTCTAGTCAATCTATTAAAATACAAAAATACCTTACTTAAAAAATGAAAAGATGGGTATTTTGGTCATTTTTACCAAGCAAATATCCATGAATCAAAATAATTCAATCCATTATCAAACCTCTAAGAAAATTGACTTCCGAATATCAGAATATATATATGCAAAAGAAAAGTAAATGTCATATCAATGTTGTTACACATGATAAGTTCAAGCACAAAGGTTACAACTTTGCTAGTAGATGTTGTCTATATGAAGAATCCAACCCATCATATGTTGCTCTTTTGTCCACTTGTTAGATCTTTGTGACATATGATTGATTTGTCAGGTGCTCATGGAAGATTCATTGGGTTATGCCAAGTTCCAAGAATTTTGGAATTATTTGGGAGAAAATAACCAACTCAAGATGAATTGGACAATGATCCCGATTGCCACAAAGTAGACTCGTATAGGGCGAAAGAAACAAGAGAATATTTGACAAAATAACTCTTATGAATGACAGAATCAAATGACTAATTTGATTCTTTTTCTTCATCATTCATAAAGGATTAGATCGTCTCAGGGTGGATGTTTTTCAGGGTATTATGATAGTAGCCCATTTGTTGCTCTCCTTTTCAGGCATGAGAGTAGATTTTTTGTGCTCTCATTTTTTGTGTAAATAATATTTTTACATTTATAAAAACATAATAGTAAAATGTTGGCATCTATTAAGAAAGGGGGGGGGGGGGGGGGTTGCATTGGATCGGATAATTTCGATCAGATAGGAATCTAATCTTTTATGTATTTCGTGTTTCCCTCCCCTTTTAATATAATAGTTAAACCTTTATTCTAAGAAAATATAGGTATAGTAAATGTCACATCAATAAACAGTTTCATGCATATGACAGATTTTCTATATATTTTGCATCAAAAGAATTGATAGAATTAAACAAATATGCATAGGAGATGATGTTAAATGTTTAGTTAGTTACATACATCCTGGAAGGCCTTGGAATGAAGATTGCAGGCATCAGATACCATACTGTTGCCGGATGCTAATGGTGCAGAAGCTTCAGATGCAACATTTTCATGTTGAATGGTCCGAGGACCCATGACAGCATCCACAGCTCTGTGTGCTACAGCACTCCCAGTTCCAAACGCCATACCTGAAACAAAGAAAGACAGAATCAACAAACAAAATTTGTAAGAAAACATTTTGTTTAACTTAAGCCATTAGATAGCATGACCTGTAATGTTATGGTTTGGTTTGTTTTTTTCAAAATTAATGAAAAGATTCTCACTTTTTCAAAAATAAAATTGGAAATTAAATAAAAACCATACAAGTGAAATTAAGATGGAGCAAACAACTTGCCTTGTGCTATGGTAGAACCAATTGCTCCAAACATAGAACCACCACCACCACTCTGAACAGGAGCTGGAGGAGGAGCATGGCTAGCTGCAAGCAAGAGAAAATGACCATTAGAAAAGACCTGCATATAAAACAAAATAAGTTCAAACTGAACAAATAGATCACCTGCTTGAGGTGGCTTGCGCACCGGAGTGGCCCGGGGAGCAGCACGTGGTGCTGATCTTCCTGCAAAATTTAGGATCGAACAAATATTTATCCTTCTAAGAATCTCAACATAAGACAGGTTGGTCTAATGTGCTCAACTTACAAGTTTCTTTATCATTTTAATCAAATACCTCTTGTATTAAACAAACTATCATAAATTACAGAGTTTGTTTACGAGTATATGAAAACAAAAAACAACATAAGAAAAAGTGAAGAAAAATGGGACATAGGCATCGACAAAACCTCAACATCATCGTTTCATGCTTGACTTAAAAAGACTTGTGATGTACATTAGTCTAAATGTAATGGGTAAACCAAGGGCTTGTTGGATGCGGTTAATTTAGATTTAATCCAACTAAATTAATATCTCATCATCAATCACTTATTCTATCAAACCCTTCAAATCATCAATCAAAATGCCATTTTGTTTTAACATCTTAAAATGCAAATATTAGTACTAAGGATATTTGATATTCAACCTAAACTAAACCATTTTTTTCATCAATCAATAATTTTTCTTCTTCTAAATCCTATCAAACAAGCTCCAAAAAACACACTTCCATGAGCATCTGCAGCACCATAAGATCTAGTCATTCTAATCAATCAATGATTGAATAACTGCTTACTCTTCCCTAAAGATTGGGAACACAAAAAAGGGAAAATGAATCTTAAAATACCCCATAAAATGTGAGACTCCACATATATCTTGATGATGTATGACGAAATAGAAGACATCTGAATTCATACATATGGAATATAATAGGTAATATTACTTTATGAGGATCGAGCTAGAATGAATGAATGAATAGGAAATGATTTCTCATTGTTATTACAGACAGCAGCAGTAAACAGAAATAAGAAGATAAACTGGGCAATTGATAGATTCACGAGACTAATACACCTTATTACAGACAGAGGGGAACAACCGATAGAATGAGAAGATAGAAAATTGAGTAGGTTTACAGACTATATGAGACAAAAGAAAAAACAAAGGAAGGAGGAAATCTCACCACCGCCAGAGCTTCGGCGAGCCATCGTTTCTATCTGAAAACCCTAGCGAGAGAAAAGATGAAACACAATATGGCGAAACACGAAGGGTCTTGAGAAACAAAACAGTTATGCTCACGAATATACCCTTGCTTCTTCTATGTATGTTATTTATAGTGATTTTTTTTTTCTTCCTTTTTTATGAGAAAAACAATTTGGTGTTGTATGCATAATTCATATTGTATTGTTATTTATAGTAAGGGGTAAATAAAAAGGTTAACTAAGAATGATTTAAAAAAATACATGAAACCTTGACATGAGTTTTTCCAATAAATTTGGTAGATTAAAAAAAAAAAAAAAAAAAAAAAAAAAAAAAAAAAAGTAAGTAGAAACACATAATTTTGTGGTAGAGCACAAAAGCTATGTTTTAATTGTTATGAGTTGAAATTATTTCAATATTAAATGTAACGACATTGATTTGAGACAAAAAGTGAAAAAAAATTTGTCAATCCATAGCAAATGCATCTTGCCAAGTCATGGCAACGATATGAGATTGTCAAGATTCAATGTTGTTACATTAAATATTAAACACGTCTTTTTGATTGTTTTAGTTCTAAAAAAAATAATTGAAAAAATAAACGATGATAATTGGATTTTGCCCGAGATTTAACTCAACACATAAATATTATGTGAAATTTTGAGGAAGATGTAAATGAAGACTATGATAAGAATGTCTATCATTAAGGAGGGGAAGAAGTGGACTTGTATAATTATATTATGTTAAAAGATAATTATATGATTACATCTTATTTTTTTTATTTTTGTAACATAATTATTTACTTAAATTGGTGGAAAAAAAAATTAATTAACAAAAAGATGTTCATATTACTAAAAGAAGAAAAGGTTACGAGTTTGAGTTTGGATAGTAATGACAATAGGTATTCATAAATCCAATATTCAGAATATTTCTATCCTCCTACTACTAATTGATTGAATGATTTCCCAAAGTAACCTAGTTTGACATTCACTTTCCCAAACTAACCTAGTTTGTTCATTCATTCCCAAACTAACCTAGTTTACTATTCAAACTCAGTTTTATTTATTTATTTATTTTTTTATATTTAAAATTTATTATATATAAATTTTATATTTTGATATATATTTTAAATTATTATTTATATAAACTAAATTATTTATATTTTGATATATATTTTAAATTATTATTTTTATAAATTAGATTATTTATATTTTGATATATAATTTAAATATAATTATTTTTTTTATAAATTTGATTATTTGTATTTTAATATATATATATATATATATATATATATATATATATATATTTCAATTAATATTTATATAGTGTAATAAATATTAAATAATTCTAATAAATAATTGTTGAATACTAATAAATTTAAAATATTTTAACCATAACAATATAATAATTAAATATTCGTATTTTTAAATTTATCAATTATTTATTAAATATAATAAAAATATTACCATATTTATAGGGTTAAAATATTAATTAAAAATGTTATTATATTTAATAAATAATTGATAAATTTAAAAACGTTTTTATGAATATATAATTATTATATTATTATAGTTAAAATATTTTAAATTTATTAGTATTTATCCATTATTTATTAGAAATGTTAAAGGAAATATTTATTATATATATAAATAATAATTAAAATGTAAATATATATATATATATTAAAATATAAATAATCAAATTTATAAAAAAAAAAAATCAAATTTAAATTATATATATCAAAATATAAATAATTGAATTTATAAAAATAATAATTTAAAATATATATCAAAATATAAAAAATTTAATTTATAAAATAATAATTTAAATTATATATTAAAATATAAATAATTTAGTTTTGTATATAATGAATTTTAAATGTAAAAAGAATAAATAAATAAATAAAAATTGAGTTTGAATAGTAAACTAGGTTAGTTTGGGAATGAATGAACAAACTAGGTTAGTTTGGGAAATTGAACGCCAAACAAGTTAGTTTGGGAAAATGATCCTAATTGATTAGTCTAGGAGTCAACCGGTGCACCGCATATGCTACCCCGTTTGGTTCCTCCAATATATTATAAATATATATATATATATATAATCCTAGGTTTGTAGTCTAAGATAAAGTTTTTAAAATAATATATATATATATATATATATTTAGCCTCTGTTTGGTTTGAGGTATAAAACTATAAATACAATATAATTATACCTACAATAAATTTGTATGGTGTTTGGTTTTAAAATTTTGTATATACAGAAAATAAACAAATTACAAAGCTTTATATTAGGTATAAATAATAACTGGTACAAGCCCTTACTAAAGTTTTTTTATTCCATTAATACCACTTTTTCTCTTCCTTCACCTTCTTATTACCATTTTCCTTCACCCTCTTATATCTTCATCTTTCCTTAATTTGCCTGAGTTATCAGCAACAAAAGCTGGTTTTGATATCGAACTAGACATACTATTCTATTATCCGTAAGCATGAGATCAATGATCTAATTAAAATGAGGATTGGAAGGGATAGCGCATAACTCCATGTCTATCTGGTGGATGAAATTGTTTCAAATGACATATCTTGTATCTTGCAAGTAGAAGCCTTATGGTTTTAACTGTTTCATTGAATGTATCTTGCAAGTAGAAGCCTTATGGTTTTAAAAGCCATTTTGGATGTTTGTTTGGAAGGCTCTACATAATTCTCATAATCCTCATGGTTTGTGCTGCAGCATCTATTGGAATTGGAATCGCATAGTCAACTAGTGACTATAAACCATCTTTATAATTCATTGATTTGAATAAGGAGAATAATAATATAAGAAATTAGTGATTATAAACAATATTTTACAATTTATTCATCACATACAATTAAACAAAATAAAACAATAAGCTTCATCAAATAAATATTAAAATAATAATTAAAATTATTTTATATAAAAGGGTAAAATAGTCTTTTATACTTTTTGCTACTTTTTTATATAACCAACCAAACACAAAATAATAAAAATTATATAATTTATACTCTTTTTATATTTTTAAACAAACACATATACCATATATAATTTATATATTTCAATACTCTATATAATTAATACACATTATAGTATACATAATACTCCTAACCAAACGGAGCTTAAAAGTTAAATTTAGAGTTTAACATGTACAAAAAGAGGGTCAATGATCTTGGGAACAAATTCATAATTATACTATTTTAATTTCAAATATAATTTTATTAAAATAATTATTATCAAAATTTTATTTTATACTAATAATATTTTTTAATATACAAATATTTATAATAATACATAAATTTTAATTAATATATAAATAAAATTTATTTATATAAGTTAAAGGATAAGTAATTAATTATAAAATAATATAAATCATATAATAGTATTATTTATTTTAAAACTATATTTATATGATAATTATATATTATTTTTTTATTAATTTTAATATAATTAATAATATAAATTACTTATAAGATAAAGATTAAAATAATAATTTATATAAATATAAAGGTAAAATATTCTTTTATATTTTTTAATTTTAAAGTATTTAAATTTTTTATAAAAAATATAAATTAATATTCAAAAACAAGTTTAAAAAGTTATATTAATTTTGTTCCATATTTAAATAAATAAATTTATTTATTCTTTCAAAACCATTTATAAGTATTAATATTATAATCGTCTAATATCTATTCACTTGATAGGATTTTGTATTTTTTTCTTCTTCTTATTTTTATGTTTTATTTTTTTTTTATATTTTCAAAAAAACTAGTCTGAAATGCATTAAATTAAATTTTATATTTTTTTATTTATATAGTTAGTTTTTTCTTATTTAAAATTTAATTAATTTAACTTTATAATAATGTATTCTTAACTTAATTTTTCTTCGCTATATAGTTTTAAATTTTTATATTTGTTATTTAAATCGAATATTCTTATCTTTTATTAGATTTCGTATATTTATTTTATTTTAGTAAATATATTTGTGGAACAATTTGACTAATATGTTAAGTTATTATCTTTAATTGTGCAATATTTATAATTTTTTTTAACCTAGAAAAAAAATCTGGATTCATTTGTGAGGATACCGAAACAGACCTCATGGTAAAGGACTCACATTAACATAAAAGATGCTCAAAACTATAATTGGTTGGGTAATTAAAATTGACAATAAAATTATAATTATAATTTTATAAATAAATAAAAAATAGCATTCACTAGATATTTGATTTTTTTTTTATTAAAATTCTATTTGGATTTTAATTCTTATGTTTCAAACAAATGTAATAAAATATATATTAGTAAGTTATTAGATTCACACATCTTAAATATAAAGATTTTTTGTTTAGAGATCAATTCTTATTAAGAAAAATAAATATTAGTTCGACAAGTTAATATTTTAAATTAAAAAAAAAAAAATCATTTCAACAAGTTAATCAGGTTATAAATGATAAAAATAATAAAATATTTTATTTTAAAAAAATAAAATATTAAAAATACAATTTCAAACTAAGAACTCAAAATTAAGAATAAAAAATATACATTTGTTTTTTGAAACCCAATGAGCCCTACCCAATAATAGTTATATTTATTTCTTTACTAGATAGAACTTAAGTTATTACTGTAACATTAGTTATAACAGTTTTCAAATTCAATTTGCTATATTAAAAATAAATTCACTTAATGTTTTTTTTTTAAATTATGTGAAAATTACAAGTGTTTATTATCTACATTTTTAGCGCATTGAAAAACAATAATTAAACTTTTATGTTAAATAACTTTTTTTTATCTTATCTAGATTCAAAAATAAAATAAAATAAAAAGTGTTTTCAACAGTAGTGTTGATAAATATATGAAAAAGTGAACTTGTGGATTAATTTTAAATTATTTACAATATTTTAGTTATTACTTATTATATTTTATTAATTAAAATACTAATATTATTTTAAAAAAAAAATATAAATACACACAAATAATTCAAAGCTGCAAGCAGCAAAATAAACAGAAAATCCAAATAATAAATAAACATAGACAAATCCAAATAATTCACTATGAAACAAGCTAATAAATTTAAATTAAAAAAAAAACTAATTAAGATAATTCAAATAAAATAAATTTTATTTAAAAATAAAATTAAAGATCTCCTATTTTCAGTTTTTCACTAATAACTTCATAATTTAAATTTTGAATCTAAACTCTAAACTAAAAAAAAAAAAATTAAATACAAATTAATAAATTAAATGCTAAAAAAAAATAGAAACTACAAATTTTGTAACGGCTCTTTTTTAAAACGTTCCATAAACAGCCATTTCAAAAAAACAAAAAAAAAAAAACCTATCCCATTAACCTTCGTAAACTAGCCGTTGCCCTGAATCTCTCCTCTCTTTCTTCTTCTTCTCTTCTAAGAGAAACCGCAGCGTAGCCCCTTGGAAACAGACATCACTTTCTATGGCGGCATCTTCTAACAGATCTCCTTCCCCAACTCCAAACAGACAGCAAAACCCTAGTTCAAGGATCCTAGAACAGAGTCCAATCGCCAGAAGAAGTTTCATCGGCAGCCCATTTTCCAGGCCTTCGATCCTTTCGAATCCCAAAACCTTTTGTCCCATCACACCTGCCAATAGCCCTTCTTCAGGTTCATCATTTTTGTTTTCAATTTATCAATCGATTCATATTTGATTATGTACTCTATAACTAAATCTTGATTTCTTACCAATTGCAGATTTAACAGGAAGGAATTCATTTGGTCTTTGTTCGAGAACATTTGAAGACAAAGAGAACGACACAGATCAATCTTTTAAGCAGGGGAAGGTCCGGTCACCGGCGATTTCTAAGGGTTCTAAACATTTCATGGCGCCCACCATCTCTGCAGCTTCGAAATTCACCCCTTCCCCTAGAAAGAAAGTTCTTGGAGAGAGAAACGAAAACTCGTTTTCTTTCTCTAGTTACATGGAGAAAGTTTCTGAAAGCGTTGAAACTAAGTCCGAGATGGGTTCTCATGATTCGGAGGCTCAAAACTTAAACCAAAAGGAGGCTCATTTTGAATCTGTTCCGCCACCTTATGATCCCATAACGAACTATCTCTCACCAAGACCTCAATTCCTTCGTTACAAACCAAACCAAAGAATTAGATCTCATCTCAGAAAGGGAAATGAGGAAATTAATAGCTTTGAATTGGACAACTTGTCCACTGAAGGAACTGAGTCTGAAGATTCAAAGAAGGAATCTTGTGAGGAAGAAGATTCTTCAGCTGTAGTTATAGAAACAGAAACGGGACTTCAAGGAGAAGAAGAAGAAGAAGAGTCTGAATCGAAAAGGGTTCCAA
Source organism: Impatiens glandulifera (assembly GCF_907164915.1). Lineage (NCBI taxonomy): Eukaryota > Viridiplantae > Streptophyta > Magnoliopsida > Ericales > Balsaminaceae > Impatiens > Impatiens glandulifera. Next base: position 12,173,486 of record NC_061870.1, read on the forward strand.
AATCGAGTTTCTTTTCAAGATTCAGGTTCATTTCATTTTTTATGTTGCTAGCAATTGGAATCTTATCACTTTCAGTTACTGTAACTGATTCTCCATCAATCTTTCATGGGTCAATTGTTCTTAGCAATACGTCCATGCCAAACCTAAACAACCCATTTGAATTCCAAGAAGATTTTAATGAATTTGTTAGGAATTTCATGGATTGGTCAAGCAATTACATGTCTCATGTATTTAAGCCCAGAACAATTGCCTTAGACAAGCAGCCTGATACTTTTCAGTTTCATAACATGACTTCTTTTCAAGAATTTGCATTAATTAATGATGAAGAATCTGTTAAGCAGCATATACAGTTGGATTTTGGGAATCAAATTGAAACAGAAACCAACCGGGTAGAGGAGATTGAGAATGAAGGATTCGATTTTGAGTCCAGTAATGATAAAGAAGGTGAAATTGAGGCAGAAATGATTGAAGAGGTTAAGAATTTAGAGATTTCAGATGAAGAAGAAGAAGAAGACTCTCTTCATCAGAATGAAGAACAGAGTGATAAAAATGATGCTATTGAATATGAAAGTGGAACATCATCTGCTGTTGATGATGAATTGGTTCTTATTCAGGAAATATTATCTTCTTCGAGTTTAGAGTCATGTGAAATCCTTCCTTCCGACATTACTATTGCAAAAGAAGAAGAACCTGAAACCATAGTTTCTTCAGAAGGAAAAGGAGTGCATCAGAATGAAATATCATCTGATGAGGATAAACTGGTTCAGGAAGTGGATTCATCCTCAGTTGGTGATGTTCAAACTTCAAAAGCATTATCTTCTTCATTTGACCAACAGAAGAAGCATATAATGACAGCCATCTTGGTTCTTGTCGCGGTTATTCTTGTACCAGCTTCAATTTTCTTCTATCTGAATCATCATCATCATCAAAAGAAGATAACTACAGTTCAATCCCAATGTCAATCACATGTAAGCAGCAGTAGCAACAGCTTTGAAGAGAAGAAGAAGAGAGGAAAGAAAAGTGACAGTAGCTCATTGATGTCGTCTTCTTCAACAGAATCGCCTTCTTATGGAAGTTTCACTACTTACAAGAAGATCCCCATTAAGAATAATGTAAGTAGTAGAAGAACAGCTAACTAACTAACTCACAGTTTCAATAATTTATTTCCATAATCTAATTGCTTCTTTTTTCTTGTTTTTAGGGATTTGATGAGGAAATTCTGACTCCGGTTAGGCGGTCCAGCAGGATCAGAAAGCCAATAATCCTTGACAACGTCAACTGAAAGATGATGACGACTCGTTTAACATAACTTTGTTCTGATTTTAGTTTTAGTAGTTTGTTTGGTTCTTTTTCTCTTAAGAATGATGATGAACTGCTTGCTCTGCTCATTTGTACAACTATTTGGTTGCCTTAATCTAAGAAATCTCATCTTGTGACATGATTAGCTCATTTAATCATCAATCTTTTACTTGTTAAAGACAATTTTTAGGATAAAATAATTTTAAATTTAGTGCTGCTTTCATTTAAATTAGAAAAACAGTTATGTTGTTGTGTTGCCCTTAAATATTCTTTGCAGTTAACTGTTTCTCTGAATAACTTGAGTTCTTCTTCTTTTGCTGTCATCTCATTTAGAGCATATGCTATATTAATCAACTTATTCAAAACATGGTCATTTTTTGGATCAACATTTTCTTCTCAATATTTTTCAATTTTATGGTGAGACTCCAAAATATTTGTCCTTATCGAAGGTGGCATCTATGGAGATAACACTTTTTTCTCCTTAATTTTCTTGCAATGGATATAATTGATTGTTTGGAAAATATCCAGAAGTTAGGATCCATTTCATTTCAACCTTTAATCTGTTAATGCTAAAAACAGAACATTCTGTTGTTTTATTATCCTTCTTTAAGAAAGGCAACAATCATTTTCTTTCTGCCCTAGACAGTCTCCATACAATTTTGGATTACTTATTCAATTTTGAATGTTCTTGCTTTTGAATTCCCTCTTTTCTTGTCATCCTCAACAGTCATTTTGTCATCTATCTCCTTCACTTTTCCGCTTCTGATTTTCTTCTTGTGTTTTTTTTACATAAGAAAGGGTGTTTGAACTTCTTCTACAATCAGTGCTCCTTTAATGTTGTTTTTCTTTTTAAAACAATAGACAAACTTTGAATCTATATAGATATATATATATATATATATAAGGAAAAAAGCTCATTTAGACGTATGTACTTGTACAACTAGCTCACTTAGACGTATATACTAATAAAATGTCATTTAAACATATGTACTATCAAAATTTGGCTCATTTAGCCTCTTTTAACAACCATGGTTAACTTTTATTTTTAAATTTATATATTTATTAATTAAATATTAATATATTTTCTCTCTCATTCTTTTTCATTAATTAAACTAGGTAATTTATTTTATTCTCAAATATTTTATTATTTTAATATTAATTTTCTTTTTATATTTCATATTCTTTTTTATTAGTTTTTATTTCTTATATTTCTTAAATTCTCATTTTTTAAAAAAAATTAACAACTTATTTATGAATTTTATGTTTTACTGTAAAAAAATTTTGAAAATTTTTTCTTATTTAATTTAATATAATAAAAATAAAAAAAAGTTTTTTTTTATTTAGTTTAATATAAATAAAAATGAAATTAATAATTTTGTATTTAATTTTTATTCACGACTTATATTAGTAGTAAATGAATTGTTTTGTCTAATATTTGATTATTACTCTTTTGGTGTTTGATGAATGAGTTTTTATTATTATCTAATTTTTAATTTTTAATTAATTTATTTTTGTGTTGAAAGATTTTTATTGTTGAAAGAATTTTCATTGTTATATTTAATTATTGGGATTAAACAATTTTAAAATAATTAATGTGAATATAAAAAAATATATATAAAAAAGAAAAAGAAATATAGAGTTAAAATAATTAATGTTGAATGCTCATATATATAAAATAAAATTAAAATAATCAATCATAAATACTCATATATAAATAATAAAAAATTATAAAAACAAAATAGAGGGTTCATTTATTAGTAATAAATGAAATAATAAATAAAAATGGAAGAAAGAGAAAATATATTAATATTTAATTAATAAATATATAAATTTAAAAATAAAAGTTAACTATGGTTACTAAAAGAGGCTAAATGAGCCAATTTTTTATAGTTCGTACGTTTAAATGACCTTTTATTAGTACATACGTTTAAGTGAGCTAGTTGTACAAGTACATACGTCTAAGTGAGCTTTTTTCCTATATATAAAGTATCAATATTTTACCTGGACACAGATTGTCCTACTCATTTACAAAGTTCTCCCAACATTCCAAAGTTTTTCATTTCAATCTCTTTCAATTTCTTATAGTAACAAAATTAAGTGTGCATTCCTTGTCCAATCCCTAAACAAAATGGTAAGAAATTATAAATTACTATTTGTCTATATGGTGAAGAGACAACTCTTTTTCTTAATCCACTATGCTAGATCAAGTCTATTATCAAATAGGTTAGTTTCTTAAATTAAAAAAAAAAAACAATTAAAATAACTTTTCTTTTTTATTATTGTAATATAAATAAAATCTATTTTATTATACACTTTTAACATTTTTCATCAATAACAATTATGATTAAAATATTAATTTCCAAAATAAAACAATAAATTTATACAATTTGAAGTAGGGTGTAAACGATTTGGTCGGTTAAAAATTCGTTGGACCGGGTTTATCCGTTTAATCGTTGAAAAATAATAAATATATAAATATAACATATATTTATAATATAAAAATAATTAGATAATAAATTTATAATATAAAATAAATAAAGTAAAAAATAAATAAAATAATAAATTTATAATATAAAAAACTGATTCAAAAAATTCTTATAAATAAAAATTTAATAAATTAGATAATAAAATAATTATTTAATTTTAAAAAATATATTAAAATATTATTTAAACTAAAATGAGTTTAAAAATTAAAAAATATCAAATATATAAAATAATAAAGATGTGTTGAACAAACATATTTTTTAACCTATATATTAGAAAGACATATAATTAAAAAAATATTAAAAACACGTATATATACGATCAGTCAATTTTTTATTAACTAAACCGTCAATCAAACTCCTCCGATCATAGTAGGTAGGTATAAAAAAAATTATAAACCGATAAAAACTCAGTTCAAATGTTTATAATTATTGATATTGCTTACCCTCTTAATTTGAAGCCATTTTTAAGAAAATATTAAAAAGAATTTTTGTTTGTGAAATTGTGTTCAATAAGCATTAAAACTAAAAAATTACTACATCATGTCTTAAACATTTCCATCAAAATTAACATTTTTTTGAAAATTTGATTTGAAAAAAATACAAATGTTACCCATGAATTAGTTAGTTTTCTTCCAAAAATTCTAGTTTCTTTTGAATTGCTTTTTTTTACCTATCTTCTCACCTTCTATTAATTAACAAAATCAGAATAACAGAAATCATCAATAAAACCAACAACATTGTCTCAATAATCCATCCATCTTGGTCACAAACAAACACAGAAATTCAAACACAAAATAAAAAACAAATCACACCACAAACAACAAACAAACTCATTAATACTCCTCACCATCATCACCATCTTCCCCATCGGCCTGCTCAGCACCAACCTCCTCATAATCCTTCTCCAAAGCCGCAAGATCCTCCCTAGCCTCAGAAAACTCACCTTCCTCCATCCCCTCACCCACATACCAATGAACAAAGGCCCTCTTAGCATACATAAGATCAAACTTATGATCAATCCTCGAGAAAACTTCAGCCACACTAGTCGAATTTGATATCATGCACACAGCCCTCTGAACCTTAGCCAGGTCACCTCCGGGGACCACAGTAGGAGGCTCATAGTTGATACCGCACTTGAATCCAGTTGGGCACCAATCCACAAATTGGATCGTGCGCTTAGTCTTGATCGTGGCCACAGCTGCGTTCACATCTTTAGGGACCACATCTCCACGGTACATGAGGCAACAAGCCATGTATTTTCCATGACGGGGATCACACTTGGCCATCATAGAGGATGGTTCAAAGGCAGTGTTGGTTATCTCAGCTACAGAGAGCTGTTCATGGTAGGCCTTCTCGGCAGATATCACAGGAGCATAGGATGAAAGCATAAAGTGGATTCTAGGGTATGGGACCAAATTGGTTTGGAATTCAGTCACATCTACATTCAGGGCTCCGTCAAACCTTAGTGATGTAGTCAAGGAAGAGATGACCTGAAAAATCAGCAAAACAACATTATATATTATACCCAATGTTAATTGATTATCAAACCAGGCAAATTTTCATGTTTGGATTAATGGGTTACCTGAGAAACGAGGCGGTTGAGGTTTGTATAGGTGGGACGTTCAATGTCAAGAGAGCGTCTGCAGATGTCATAAATGGCTTCATTGTCGAGAAGAACAGAAACATCAGTGTGTTCCAAGAGTGAATGAGTGGATAGGACACTGTTATAAGGCTCAACGACAGATGTTGAGACTTGTGGAGATGGATAAACAGTGAACCCAAGCTTTGATTTCTTTCCGTAATCAACTGAAAGCCTCTCTAGAAGAAGAGAACCTAGTCCAGATCCAGTTCCGCCTCCAACAGCGTTGAAAACGAGGAATCCTTGGAGTCCGGTACAGTTATCAGCCAACTTACGGATACGGTCAAGGCAGAGATCAACAATTTCCTTCCCAACTGAAATTTTAGAAGCAGAATCATTAGAATGTTTGAAGAAAAACGATTTGAAACGAATCATATGAGATAATCACATACTTGTGTAATGACCACGGGCGAAGTTGTTGGCAGCATCTTCCTTGCCACTGATAAGTTGTTCAGGATGAAAGAGCTGACGGTAGGTACCGGTCCTCACCTCATCAATGACGGTGGGTTCCAGATCTACGAAAATAGCACGAGGAACATGTTTGCCTGCGCCAGTTTCACTGAAGAAGGTGTTGAAGGCATCGTTTCCACTACCAATAGTTTTGTCACTTGGCATAAGACCGTCAGGCTGGAAAGAAATGCAAATTCATATAAATAACCATCAGATCTAAAGAAAACGATGAAATCCACAACAGATCTGATCCTAAATCTAACTGTTTGAATGCATTCGAATGCGGATCTAACGTATGAAGCACTTTTACAAATCGAATTCACCAGATCTGGATGATGCGGATCTAATGAAATACGTAAAAGTAATGTAGATCTAAATGATTACCTGAATGCCATGCTCGAGACAATAAAGCTCCCAGCAGGAATTTCCGACCTGGATACCGGCCTGACCAATGTGGATCGAGATGCACTCTCTCATTTTGAAGAAGAAGATTGAAGAATCGACGAAACGGAAAGGAGAAAAGGAAGAGAATAAAGTCGAGGGCGTTTATGAAGACGCCTTCTTTGATGTTAGATTTGGCTCTTGTTAGGGCAAGGAACGCTCTCAATTTATACAAAATGATGAACGAATGAACCAATGGTTGCCAGCTATGGTTGGTCAGAACCCGACGGTGGAGAATGAATAGCGTGCTCGATGTATCATCTCCACCGTTGAAACCTAACCTAACCATGGTTAGTTAGTTTTTCTTTGCTGTTTTTGAATATCTTATATTTTACGTTGCCGCCCGTTCATCATCTAAGGCCTTGTTTGTTTTATCAGATTATTTCATTCTTATTTTACTCACCTATTTTAATTAAACAAACACATTTTTGTCTGGTGTCAAATATTTACTTTTTTTAATTTATATTTATAGTAAATTTAATATATAATTTAATTTATCAAATTTAGAGAGAAACAATATTATTAAAGTGAATTTAGGGCCATACTGTATGTTGTTTTCATCAATCAATAGTGTTTTGCCATATGGCCATTGTAAATAAAATAAGATGAATGAATCTTTAAAAATATATTAAGAGTGGAATGGAACTATACCCCCTATTTATTATTACTAGGGATGTAATCCGTTTAATTAGTTAGGGTTAGTTTCCAAGAACTTCATCCTTCCATTGACAATTGAAAGTTGAATGTCCATTCGATTTGATTGATTACAAAATTGGTTTGATATATTTTTGCTACCTATATCTTGCTCACTCATTCTCACTTGAGAGATGAATTACCTTGACTGTGTTTTCGTGCTTTTTAATTGCTTATTCAACAAATTGATTGAACTGTTACGAAACTAACAGCCTCCTCTTTTGCCTATGATAACGGGAGGAAGGAGATTCTCTACTCCCAAGTTAATATGTTATATGTTCTCCTCTATAAGGTAGGGGATTGTCCCTCCCCTTATGAGAGAGGGAACATGGGAACATATTAATTTAGGAGCAAAAGATATCGGACCTATAGATGTAATTAATTATTTGTTTTGCAGATCTGATTCCACGGATTTATCTAATTTAAATCTTTCAGGTTTCAAGATATGCTAAAAGAATCACCATTTTATGGTCAGTTTTTTCATACCATGTATTTAACACGTACATACATAGGATCAGTTACAATTAGGGTTATGATCAGTTTTAATTTTCTTTTAAAATAAAATAACGTCCGTTTCGTTTTAGTTATTACAGTGTAGATTTTGGGGGCAAGAAAACAACTTATTCTCTCTCCCCATTTATAAGTACATATATTTGACATACATACATTATTCATTGTGCCTTTCAAGTAATTCTCAAACTAAAACTTAAATATATTTTATATTAAATGAGTGATTAAATATTTGTATATACAGTTAGGTCCTTTAAACGTATGGAATGTTTTGTCGACAATGAAGTCACATGTTTCGAATGGTTCCCCTCATAGGAAGGAACAAAATAGTCAAATTAATTAATTTATTTATTTTATAAAATAAGACTGGGAGGAAAAGGATTAGGGTGATCCGGATTAGGTGATCATTTCTGTTTAATAAGCCTCAATAGTTGAGTACCCTACACAATTGGATATAATACCTAAAATATTTTGTCCAATTAACGTTTGAGAGATTTTGAACTGTAGTAATACTACCTAAGAGATTCTACGTATGTACTTTAATCGGTTGTGTCAATAATTATTAGTAGTTTGTAAGAATCAAAATCATCATAATTAATTAACTCAAAGGAATATCATAACAATCAAGCAATAGACTCGCGAAGTGGAATACAACTATTATAATCACTAGAAATCTCTCTAACAATTAATTTCATCAACATTTATTGGTGGTCTATATGCATATAGACTCTCAAATGAACCAACATTGTCTTTCAATTAAAAAAAAACAAAACATAACCAGGCAGGCAAAGTGATCAATCAAAATCATCAATCATGCTTCTTCAATGGCTTTCTTTCTTTCTTCTTCCTCAGCTTTCCTCCAAGCAGCCTAAAAATCAAATCCATATATTAATTAATTAGCTTACAATGTTTAAGCAAGAACAATATAATAGCTTCTACAATCTTCTTCTACCTTTTCTCTTTCGAGCCTCGACAAATGAGGCCGCATCATAGAATTCCCCAAGCTAAGCCCTCCCCAAGCTTCTTCAACCTCCCTCATTCTTTCTTCCCGACGCATCACCGATCGACACATCAAAACGCCATTATCTTCTTCATTACTCGATGATTTACCCTTTTCTTCCTTCACAACTACCGCCCTTTCCACGTTGTTGATGTCTATGTTTTCTTTCTCCAATATTATCTCAATTCTCTTTGTGTCATTGTTCTTGTTCTTTGCTTCAACAACATCTCTTTCGAGTTTCGTCATTCGCTTGACAAGAATCTTGTCTAGGCTCGGTGTTGCCTCCAAATCTTGCTTGGCTTGTTTTTTCTTTATCCCCACGAAAGAAGATACCCTTCTAGAAGGATCTTTTTTGGCCTCGAACACATCTCTTTCGAGCTTCGTCAAACGTTTGACAAGAAACTTGTCTAGGCTTGGTATCTCCAAGTCTAACTCGGCTTGGTTTTTCCTAACAACATTAGACATTCTTCTAGATTGTTGTTGTTCTTGATGATTATATCCGCCTAAAGCTGCATTTAAGCCCGATGTTGCGACTATAGTGGCAATCGAGGTCAATTCGTCTTCTTGTAAAAGTCTCAACCTTTCGAGCATCTTATCAACAAGCTTAACCACATTAGATTGTTTAGAAACCTTCTTGAATTCGCCTTCTCCTTCTTCGTCTTCGGGCGAGGAACTAGAAGAAGAATCGGATAACGTTTCTTCTTCATCTTCGGTTTGGCTTATTTTACTTAAAAGCTCTTTACACTCGACTTTGCTTATGGAAGGACAGTTAGCTAGCTTTATCAATGCTGTTCTAATGGCGGTAGCAACTTGCCTGTCAACTTCAAAAGCAGTTTCTAACGAAGAATCTGCGACGGTTTCTATCTCGCTGTTGCTGTTGTTGTTCTTACGAGAACATTCAGGAAGAATCACTCCGATTTCTGCCGCGGCTTCTAGAGCTTTCTCTGCGTTTTTCTCTGTTTCTGCGATCATCTCTTCCGCATCTTTACTTTTAATTCTGCAAAAAGGAGGTGATAATGATGAAATTAACTACTCGATCTAGCAGGAAAGAAACAGTTTATGAAACTAACCGTGCAGCTTGAAGTATTCTGCACCAAGATTTCTCAACCATTGCGGATTTCCGAGCCTCAATCGCATTGCAAGTAGCTTCTTGAACCGCGATTTTCTCTCTGAGGAGTTTGGAGTAGTGAAGATTGGAATCGCCTAAAGTTTCGTCTAGAGTTGCTTTCATACCGTCTTCTTCCTGTAGAAGCTGTATTTTTCTTTTGAGGTAAGAATCTACTTTATTATTGCGAGGAAACCAACCTACAGGTGAACTTCTCCGGTGAGGAGGTTTCTTAACTTGCGACGAGAGTTTGTTTAGGGCACCTACGATCGGCGGTGTTGTCTTACTATTCTGCAGCATTACAAATGAAATCGATCAATTTCATTATTACGAACAAATCTAGGGTTACAGGATCAATTAACCTAATCAGAACAAAGAGCAGTTTCTCCTCAAGAAGATCAAGATCAATACTGAAAGTGTATGTATAGTTTTAGATCATACAAAGATATCGGATGGATTCAGATAAGAGAGAATCATACCTTTCCGAGCTTGGAAGTGGACATGAATGACTCATTCTCGCAAGTTTCCGGATGAATAGACGCGTGATTGCTCTTCTTATCTGTGCAACTTAGGTCAAAACAACCTAAATCCATGGCAGAAGCAAATCTAAATGAACCAACCATCTTTTCCGAATCTGAGCAGAAGAAAATATATAGGTATACAGTGAGCGCGAATAGAATAGATCCCCGGTTGGTTGCGAATCAAAATCTATGAAAATCGTTATGTGCTATTTTTCCTCAATCACGGAATACAAGGATGATGATGGACGAAAGTAAATGAGAAATAAATTGTCCGTTACAATTGAATCTTTAACGGTCACTTACGCTTTAAATCATTTGTTTTTAGTAATTATTATTTTTCTCCCTCAATTTTACACACATTTGAAATTACTCACTCTCAAACAAACATGAGTAATGTAAGATAACAATTTTTCTCCCTTTATCTTTTCTCTCTTCTCTATCATTAATTATTCTTTTATATCTTTTCTATTTTTTTAAAAATATTTATTTTAAAAAAGAGTAATAATAAAATTATATTTAAATATATATTATATTTAATAAATATATATAAATAATGTATTATAAATTATAAAATATTAGTTAAATGTCTCATAAACAAATATTTGATTTATTATACTTTAAAAATTATTTATTACTAAATTATATTATTTTTATTTTAAATTAAATTTTGTTTATGATATCTCTTATTTGAATTTTAGGGTTAATGGGTTGAATATAATTTTATTTATTTATTTATGTTTTTAATAGAAAAATGAATAAAGAGAGTGGTCAAATTAATAATAATATTTGATATATATATATATATATATATATATATATATATATATATATATATATATATATATATTTTTCTTGAGGACCTGATATAATAAATAAAGAAATAAAGCTTACAAAGAAAGTAAGTCTGAAGGACAACTGATATGTTTAGGATAAAAAGAGATATCTATCAACCAATTATAATACTTAACTTTAATTTAAAATTCTATAATGTCCCTCATGCCTAAACAATGGCCAAATATGACTAAACAGGAACACAAAATTAAAGTACCATTTTATAAAAGGAATCGACACTTCAAATCCTTGCCAGATGTCCATTCAAACTTCTAAGATAAGCTTTAATTTTTTATTAATTACTCTTTTTTTTTTAGGTAGGATAGTTAGCGGTCATGATCAACACCTAATTTGATTAGCCTATTAGGCTTGACATTTAAAGCAAATAATTAAATACGTAGTAAGATTTGGAACGTACCCGGGAATGAAGGATAAACACACTATCTTCCAAACTTTTATTGATGATGCTTCCAATATATTACAACTGAGTGATGGTGCTAGAGAGTACAATAGAGAGAGAGAAAGTACAATACAGATTTCAGGGGTCGTTTTCGCCTCCTCCTTCCCAACCCAACATAAACAACTATTTATAGTAAAACATTTAAATAAAAGTTAAAAACTTGAACAGTGACTCCCGGGATTCCCGGGATAAGTTTTTTCCGCATCTTTCGGATCTTGTTTCCCTTTAAATTTTGAACTGGCTGGATGATGATGATCCAACGTCTTTTCTTGAAATTTTTTCAACCAAGGTGTTTTTGATTGCTTCGAAAATGTCTTCAATGACGACATCACTTTGAGCGTCTTGAAGATAATCGGATGCCATAGTTGAATCTGATTTGTTTGATTTATTATCATCTTCAAATTTAGACATAAAGTCTTTCTTCATTTCTTCAATATATGCAGATATCATCTGACTCTTTGATAAGTTCTCTGACCTCATTCGAAATTTTTTGGAGATATAATCAAACGGGGACGGTGCTTCCGCTACTTGTCGTTTTTCTTCATACATACTTATTTGCTGGTGTAGGAGGTTCATTGTCTCCTTCCCTAATCGCTCCTTTGTTTCCTGATCTATTCTCATCATTTTATCCCAAAATTTATAAAATGATGACCTAAACAGACAGGGAATGCCTGTTTTAGTATAACCAAATTCATGAATCCATCTCTAGATCCATGGAATGGAAAATTCAGTAAAAAAGAAACATGAAGCTATTCCTTCAATATATAAATTAGCTTCTTGTTTTTTCAGAAGCTGGGGAGATACATCGCTCCATTTATCAAATAGGACCTTGATTTCTTCTGGTAAAATCTTTGGGCAAGGACCAAAACAGTAAAACCTGTCTATGAACCAGTGGGGAATATCTCCTCTATAGACATTTGCACATACCTTGATGAACCAGGAATGTTTATATTTATTATTCTCATAATATAGTGCCTTAGTAAAGGCATCACAATAATCCCAATAATTAAATTTGATTGTTGTCGTTTTATTAAACGATAATTCTCTTTCTTTCATTGGGGATATTCCCCAATCTTCCAACGAAATTGTCTTTTTTATTATTATTTTGCTAAAATTATAAATTTCTTTGTTTGCCCTAGAGAAATGTGATATTTCACATGACCCACTTTGAATAAGTATTTGTTCGTAAAACATTCGGGTCTTGTAAGTCCTTGATGGTGTGGATGTATTATCCAAATACCTTTGCATTATTGTCCATGGCTCACTCCTCCATTTGAGGTCCTTTTCTTCTAGGAGAAATATAATTTCTTTATATTCATTTCTTATAAATCCAATATTATTAGATTCTGATTCTTCATCTCCCAGTATTCTGGCGTACGTTGGATTGTCTTTTTGACTGTCCGTACTTTGGGATAGATCCATTGCTATCAGTTTTTGTTTACCATACTGAGATATGATCTCTGGTGCTCTGCCCCGACCTCTTCCTCTGATAGAGGAGGATCCTCTTCCTCTATTAAAGAAAGATTCATAACCCCTTCCGCTCATTCCTGTAAATTTTAAAAATTCACGGGTCAAGAAATCAGGAAGATTATTATCTATCCCTTTTTTGTATGTTATTTAAAAATCAAATGGGGTTAAATGAGCTTGCCATCTGACGAACATTTGTTTTGACACATCATGTTTAAAATCTTTCTGGAACATGAATTTAGCTGCATTGCAATCTGTTCGTATAATAAATTTTTGATTATATAAATCATCTTGGAATTTTAAAACACATTTGACTATCACCAGAATTTCTTTGGCGACTGTCGCATAATTCTTTTGAGAGTTGTTCCATTTCCCTGAATGGAACCTGACAAGATAGACCTGTTTTGTTTCTGGATCTAATTGAATTAGTATTTCTCCAAATCCTATGTCAGATGCATCAGTCTCAATTACCTTTTCCCAATTCGGGTTACTTATCATTAAACAAGGAAGTACCTTTACTTTATTTTTAATTCTTTTAATAGCCTCTGTATGATGGTTTGACCATGGTTTTGGATTCTTCTTCAGTCTTTCATATAAGATTGATGTATCTTCTGTTAGATTTTTATAGTATGGAGCCACATAATTTAGGCTGCCTAAAAATCTTTGTAACTGTATTTTATCAGTGATCATATTAGGGAATTTTTCCGCAAATTCTATGTTTCTATTAATAGGAGTAATATTTCTCTTTTCAATGATATGACCTAAAAACCTTATTCTTGTTTTGAAAAATTCATTTTTGGTTTAGAAATTACTAGTCCATTTTGAGTTATTATTGTTTTGAACATATTTAAATGTTTAAAATGAGTTTCAATTGTTTTTGAATAAACTAATATGTCATCAATGTAAACAATTATAAATGTGCTATAAGGATTAAAGATATTATTCATAATTTTTTGAAATTCGGATGGAGCATTTTTTAATCCAAAAGGCATTACATTCCATTCATAATGTCCTATAGGGACATTGAATGTTGTTTTATACCTGTCAGATTTTTCAATCTGAATTCGCCAATATCCTGATTTTAAGTCAAACTTTAAAAATATTAAACTATCATATAGTCTATCTAACAGATCATTTTTATTAGGAATTGGGTGCCTAATCCATTTTAATACTTTGTTTAGGGGTTTATAGTTTATTACTAACCTTGGCATGCCTCTTTCGACTTCTGAATGTTTATTTACATAGAAAGCCGTACATGACCAGGGTGATTGTGATGGACTTATTAACCCCTTATGCAATAGTGCATCTATCTCCTTTTTGCATAATTCCAGATATTCTGAATTCATTTGGCAAGGTCTTGCCTTTGTAGGAATATTCTTTTCATTAAAAGATTCCTCATATGGTAGTGAAACTATATGTTTCTTTCTATCCCAGAATGCATTAGGATGTTCATTACAAATATCTATTGAAAGTTGGTCTTTTAGCAAAGCTATTTTTTCTTGTAATTTAGGATTTTCTAGTTTTTCATCTATTGTTATTAGACTTATTTCTTGCTTTAGAAAGTATATTTGATATTATCATATATACTATGTAACATTTTAGTAAACGGCTCCACAATAAATTCTAGAAAAATATCATGTTTCTGGAAGGTTCATGTAATACCTTTATTATTAATCATCTTAATAGGGTAGATTGTGTTTAAAAATGGGGTTCCAAGTATGACCTGATTTGATATATCTTTAGCAAGTATAAAACTTTGAGGAATGCATTTATTATCAGTACATATATAGGCTTTTGGAAGCTTATATTGGATTTGGAGTTTATCCCCCCTGCATGCCACATGGTATGACTTGTTTTATGAAAATACCTAGTTGGGATTAGTCCTTCCTGAATAACATTTAAGTCTGCTCCGCTATCAATAAGAGCAGTAAATGACCTTGTATAATGATTATCTATTAGGAGAGATATTTTTATGTGCCATTTTTGGGATTTGACCATTTCTATTGTGGATAAAAAATTTTCTAAGAAGATATTTTCTTCAATTTCTGCTTTGTTGCCATCATATTGATTATTTTCGCTAGGTTTATCCTCAAGCTTAGTTATTCTAGACTCTTGTATAATATTCTTCTTTTTTAATATCTTAATTTCTTCCTTTAAATTATTAATTTCTTTGTAAAGATTTGTGAGGGTTGTATTCTCTTCTTTGTTTTGAATCTTGTGTCTAAGTTGATTCATTACTTCACTCATAATGTAAGATTTATTATGATTATTATAATTGAACCTCTTTTCTTCTGGCTCTTCATATTTAGAGGATGAATTTCCTTCTTCAGAATTAAACTGATCTATGATCTGCATTCTTAATTCTGGGTCTTTGATGACTTTTAGTAATTCAAAAGCATGATTTGATGTTAAAACATTAACTTTCATATCTGAAAATTGAGATATGATTCTATATAATTCTGATTTGTCAATATTTTAATCTAGGTTATTTGTTTCTTTTTTAGGACAACTTAATCCTGATCGGCAAGGCTCACATTTAGAGTCTTCCGAGCTTGATTCAGAAATGTTTTCATTATCTAGGTCATCTATTTCAGAATCACTCGGTATTGAATCTGAATTAGATTCTTCAGATTCTGAGTTTTGTAGAGTTTGGATTATTAATCTTTTCGTTTCTTCTGGGATTTCAAGATTATTAATTTTTTTCTTTGCCCAACAATATTTTGATGTGTGTCCAAATTTTCCACAGTTGTAGCATTTCTTTCCATTTTTGAAAATTTTGAACTTGTTTTTAACCTTTTCTTCCCTCCTCTCATGTTTTATGTCTGAGTATTTTCGGGGTGGTTTTCTATATTTGTGATATTTATTATATTTCACCCTTTTCTCTTTTCTAGATGTAGGGCTATCTATACCAAATTGTTGGCAAAATTGACCTAATTGTTGTCTTTCATTTTGACTCTGTCTTTTAATTTGTTGGCTTAACCTTATTTCATTACATAAGGCTAGTCCTTCCTGTATACAATTATCTATTAACACACCATATGTATAGTTTTCATATGGTATCATTGAATGACTCTTTTTGAGGTTTCTTCTAACCCTTTCAGCAAATAGGCTAGGGAGGCCGTCAATAAATTTGGATTTCCAATGCACATTATTGCATTATGGTAGTTCCATTACTCTACTTAGAAAGGTATCTTTATACCATCTAAAATCTAAAAGTGTCTTACACCTTAGATTCTGTAATAATGTTCTAATTGTATCACTATTATCACTGAACCTTCCCGTGAAGTGTTCAATGATGTTAATTGCTAATGTATAAACTGCATGTTCAGTTAGGCTATTGTTTTCCTGTTTTACAGTGTTAAGAATAAAATCTCTATTTTCTTGGGAAAAATAATTATCCCACCAGCCCTTTAATTGTCCAGTTAATCCAGCAACAATCATTGTTGCTATCGTTTTATCACTATTTTTACTATTTTTACAAACTGTTGAGTACATTAACATCCTATGTACTGTATTATAAATTTGTTTGTTTGAATATCCATCAATATTCCATTCATAGATTTTGTTTCCTGAATAACTAATATCAACTGTATCTGTGTATTCTTAATGTAAAACATCCATTGGTGTTGGTCTATTGTAGTAAAATTTACTTTGTATAGGTTTATCAGCCCATTTATCTATTTTATTAATATGATCTCTGTTTTCCTTGTCTAAAGTCTTAATACTTAGCTTGCTAAATTTTTCATCAAGAATTTTCTCAAATTCTTGCATTGGCCTTAGTTTGAAATCAGATATGATTGGAGGTGGTTGGAAAGTCGGTAAAGCTTCTTTTTCTTTTGGGGTTATTTTTGACGTACCTGGTTTGATTTCATTTATCAATTTTATTAATTTTTCAATTTTATTTTCCATGGATTGTAACTGTTCTCCTAGAATATTTAGGAACAGACTTGTGTAGTTTTGTTGTTCAAACATAGTATTGATATGCTTGCATGTTATTGGGAGTGTATCATTTTCAATTAAATTTTTGTATGGCGCGAAATTTATTATTTTTTCTCCCTTTTCAATATGGAAAGGTTGTTGAGGTGGATATGTCCCTAGATAGGTTTTTCCTGATTCTAATTTGAAAGTTCTTTCAATTACCGAAATATAATTTTTTACATAGGTGCTTATGAACCAAGAGGTAAAGGAATTAAAGCATTTTTAGCAGTACAGAACTCATAAAATTCTTTTTCGAATTGTTTTATTTCTGAAATGTGAAAACTTTAAAAAAACCATTTTCTGAATTGGGTATAACCCGGATTTTTGAATTCATTTGAAATTATTTTTCTGGCTGTAGAACCAGTATTGAAATCTATTATGGGTGTACTAATCATTTAAATAGAAAAGTTCATTTCCGACATTGTCGGTTCAGGTTCGTTTAGGGTTTGGGTATTATTTTCCCTAACAATGTTTTGTCTGTTGATATATAATCTTTCTGTAATTGGAGTTGAATCTTCTGAAAACGTTGTTTTCCTTATTAAGAGGTGGATGCCCAAAAGGATACTCAACCTTGTAATCTAATGGTGAGATATATGATTTGATAGAGCTATGTCTTTGTATTTTTGTATTGGACATAACTTTAGGTTTGTGTCAAATCTTACTTCGACACTTCCTTCCTCACTTTGACAAATATCTAATATATTATTATGATTCTAGACCTGTGATTTTACAAATACAGCTTGTTCTATTTTCCAGTTATCTGGTATATATATATATATATATATATATAAAAGAAAGAATACAAAATTAAATATAAATTATTATTTATATTATTAATTTCGAACTCATTTTTTTCTTTTTCATTAGTTCTCCATTACTTATTTATTTATATATTTTAAAAAATTAATATTCTTTAATGTTTTATAGTCTAAAACTTATTTAATAACAATAATCAATTAACACAATGTATTAAATATTTTATCTTAAATATTTTTTAGAATATATTTATATATATATATATATTAAAATTAAAATTTTAAAAAATATATATATTATTTTCAAATTATAAAACGTTACAAAAATGTACAATTTATATCTATAAAAATTATATATATAAATATATATATATATATATATATATTAATATGTTTTCTAAATTATATATATATATATTAATATGTTTTCTAAATTATATATATATATATATATATATATATATATATATATATATATATATATATGACTTTTAAATTTTATATATAATTTAGAAAACATATTAATATATATATATAATTTAGAAATATTTGTAAAAATAATAAATTTATATTTAAGTATATTAATATGAGGAGTGATAGAGTGAGGGAATTTAGTGAGGGAATTTGGTGAGGGAATGACGTGGCATCACCTTCATTGGTTGGAAAATGTAAAAGTAGAAGGAAAGAGAGAAAAGAGAGAAATTATTTGATTTTTTTAGCGAATAAGATTATGCCACATCATTCCCTCACCAAATTCCCTCACCAAATTCCCTCACCTAATCATTTCTCATATTAATATATATATATATATATATATATATATATATATATATATATATATATATATATATATATATAATTTAGAAATATATTTAAGTTTGTTATATATATATATAATATTTTAATAATTAAAAAATGATATAAATATTTTAGTTTAGTTAATATTAAGATATTTTAATATTAATAAAATTTAAGAAAGAAAAATATTAAAATTTATATTTTTGAATTAAAATATTAAATAATTTAATAATAATAAATTAAAATAAGAGAAATAATTAAAATGTCTTTTATAACGACAATATGTATAATATAAAATTGAAAAGAGATAAATTAACCAGTGCCAAGTTGTGAGGGGAGCCTAACTGTTATCTTATCATTGATTCTAAAATACATTTATAATGATTTGTTTTTCTTTATTATAAGTTTAAATGTATTCAATATTGAATAAATAATCAAATATTCATACATTCTTTTATTAACTTTTCAAATTAACATCATAAATATATTTTTTATATAAATAAATAATTTTATTATCTTATATATCAACTTTAAAAAATTTAATTTTATGGAATATATATTTTTAAATTTTTTATTTAATAATATAATTGCATATAATCTTATTTAATAAGTATAAAATTTATTGGCATACATTGTGTCCGTGAGTAGATCTCATGTTGTATCTAGATAAAGATCAAAATGACAAAATCTATTAAAATCTATATGTGCTATTTTTTCTCAATCACGAAAGCAAGGATAAACCAAAGTAATTGAGAAATAAATTGTCCGTTACAAGTGAATCTTTAAAGCTCACTTAAGCTTTAAATGATTTGTTTTTAGTAATTATTAATTTTCTCCCTAAATTTTAGACAAAATTTAAATTACTCACTAAAACATTAGTAATAATAAAATAAGTGAGCTAATCATTTTTTATCTTATCTTTTCTCTCTTATGTATCATTAATTATTTTTTTATATTCAATTTTTATTTATTTTGAAATATATATTTAAAAAAAGAGAAATAATAAAAAGAATAAATTAAATCAATTATTTTAAAATTTTTAATATATATTATATTTAATAACTATAGATATCAATTTATAAATTATAAAAATATTAGTTAAATGCCTCAAAATTTTTTTATTTATTATATTTTAAAAAATATTTATTATTATATTATATTAGTTTTATTTTAATTGAATTTTGTTAATAATCTCTTAATTAAACTTTCAAGTTAATGAGTTGACTATCATTTTTATTTATTAATTTAAGTCTTTTGTGAAAATAATAATAAAGAATGTGGATAAATTTAATAAAAATAATATATATATATTAATTTTAAAATATATATTATATTTAATAAATATATATATTAAATTATAAATATATATGTATATAAAAATATAAATATAAATAAAGAATACAAAATTAAATATAAATTATTATTTTAGTTTCGATTTTTTTTTCATTCACTCGCCATTAATTATTTAAATATTTATAAAAAACATTATTCTTTCAATGTTATTTTTAAAAAACATTAGTCTAAAACTTATTTAATAACCATAATAATTAACACATCATATTAACTATTTTCTATTAATTATTTTTAGATTTTTTTTTTATATTTATATATATTATATATTAAAATTTTAAAAAATGTATATTATTTTAAATTATAAATATATATATATATATATACAAAAAAAATATTTTTTTTTTTAAGAAAGAAATTTTATTGGAATTGTCCCAGCTACCGCTATCCTTGGGAAACAAAAAGAACTACCGAAAGAAAGGGGTGCAGTATCTCCCTTGGCCTTTGTAAAAGAGAAGGCAGAGAAGAAAACGTCCTTCGCGCAAGTTTTTTTGCTTCCTGCGCCCTTACTAGTAAAGGGGCCCTTCGACCAAGGAGGCATTCTGGTGGGAAAGCCGACCACTACATAAGCCGCCATCAGTCCAGGAGAGAAGGAAGCTATCTTTCTTTGATCCGCCTTCCCGGGCAGGGAAGAGAACGAAAATGGACCGCGGATGGTAGTCGTGGTAGGTTCGAGGATCTGGAGCAGCGGAGCGAACTCTTCTTGAGTCTTGCATTTCCTCTGGTGGCCTAGCAGCACCCCCTCGATCCATCGTACTGGAGCGATTCGAGAAGAACGATTAGGGTCATATTCTATCCTTTCTACAATGCCCATAGACGAAGTGCTTCGTTTCAGATCAATTCTTCGCTGCAATCGCTTCGATCCACCCCCTCGGTGAAAAACCGTAATACGCCCTGACGAATTCCTACCAGCAGGCTTCCCTGTACTCAAAGTGAATTGTCTAAGTGCTCTCCCCTTTTTGCTTTGTTTCATTGTCTATCTTGTAATCATTCGATTCCGTCCTACTCCTACTCCTCCTTCTCCCTGTTGATAGGATCGTCGTTGGTCCTTTTTCTGATTTCGCCATCTTTTCTTGATATATGATAATATCGGTGATGTCTTCGAAGGATGCAAGCAAAGAACCACTACCACAGCTAAACTAAGGGGAGGACTTTTTTTTTTACTTAAAAAACGATGTTTCTTTGGCCGTGTGGAACATGGATTAGCATTATGTCATTCCTACAAGTGATCCCCCATTCAGGATTGGAAGAAGTGCTATATGAGGACTTCGAAATTAAATAGAATATGTTTCTTTCCATTCCTCGTGAGCCACTTATTTCGGAGAAAGAAGAGAAAGAAGTTTTTTTCCTCCTTTTTCCCAATAAGTCGACGGCCTTACACCATTGGGATACATCGAATAAACTGGAGTACATATAGGATACAACGGTGCTCAAACTTTTTCTCAAGATATCTTCAAAACTCTTGGGGTCATTGCTCCGAATGTTTTTATCGCGGTGTGAAACCACTTGGTTCCGTAGTTTTAGAATTCTACTGATCCCAAGTACTCCATCTCCATCATTGCATATGGAAATATAGAAAGTAAAGAGGAAAAGGCATGACCAGAAGAATTGTGTAAAATAAGTGAATTTATCCAGTTGAGGCATGATTGATTGAGAAAAAATGATTCCCTCCAGACAGCTTAACTCCGTCAAGCCTGTACGAGTAGTAAAGAACTATAGAGAGCTGTGGTTGGTTGTTAACCAACGGAAAGCAT